>NC_142176.1:2009428-2309428 GCF_026936395.1 Plectropomus leopardus | reverse complement strand
ATCAAATATACAGTTTACACAGTCGTTATTAAAATGATTCTCAAAGCAAATCCACCCGTGACTTTAGAGAAACACACACCGGATGTTCCCTCCACCTGCGGACCAACACAACAGACGTCAAATTACCAAATCGGCCTCAGCAGCAGCCGGCAGACAGCAGCAGAGGACGGACACCGACTGTCCTGAATGTCTCAGTTACACTCCGTGAAAACAAAAATCACACATTACTGACTCCAAAACAATATTAACAACAACATCTGAGATCTGACGGCGACTTTTCATCCAGTCAGCAGGAATATTCTTATTATAATCAACTAACGGACCCTAAACAAGAATTCAAATGTTGGCGTTAGGGGTCGACAGATTATCAACCTGGCTGATTATTGGAGCCGATAATTTGGCCCTTTATAGATTATCTGTATCGGCCTTTTATTAAAATAATTGCCAATAAAATTAATTAATTAAAAAGTGCAACGAAATTTTTTTTTAAATTTTCACTTGACTTTATATTAAAAGTTGTCTCAGTTTTGCTAAAATATTTGCTAAAAGAATTTAAACAAAGTTTTGTGTTGGAGTTTGTTATATTCCAAATCATGAATATTGACAGAAAGAATTTCATTTTTACCAAAATGCATATAAAGTTACAAATACCGATTATCGTTCTCATTAACTACTAATAATCGAAAAAAAAACCAAAATCCGTCGACCCCTCGCTCACACGCTCAACGCACCGTTAAGAACAACGTAAACAAAAATCATTTTTCTAAAAGCCATTTAAAAAGTCGCTGATTAAAAACTCTGTAAAAGTCAGTTCATGTGAGAATAAGACATGAAAATTTAACACTAACTAGCTGACAGACGTCACTGTGAAAAAGCTGAACTCTGACGGACGTATTCAGTAAAAAAACTCAAAATTAAAGATTTAAAAAATTGTTAAATAAAAACTTAAAAATTCCTTGTGTTCAGATGCAGTCATGGTTTTGGCGAGCGGGGGGTCTGCGTACCGGCTCTGGCGCCCAGGCCTCTGCGGCCCCTCTTGGCCGGCGTCCTGGCGTCCTCTGAGCTCATCAGCTTCCTCTTGCCGGAGGGGCCGGGGGTGCGGGGGCTGCTGGAGGAGCTGTGGTCGGGCGTGTTCTCGGCGCCGGGGCCCCCTCTGCGCCGCCTCTTTCCCTCCACCAGGTTATCTGAGGAGAAAATCGACGTTTTTTTATTAACAAAGATGTTTCGCTGCCCTCGCTAAGTTTCGTCCCTCTGCCGGTTTGCTCTTACCGAGGCTGATGTCGGAGGCCTTGGCGAGCGGCGTGGAGGGCTCGTAGGGTCCGAGGCTGTGCTGCTCCCTCAGCTTGTTCCCCTGCTCCAGAGACAGGATGACCGCCGTCCTGTTGTACCACTGCTTCTGTCCGTCCCTCTCCACGCTGTAGAACAGGTCCTGACCCTCTGTTTTATGGCCCCGAACAACACCTGCACGCACGCACGCACACGCACGCACACGCGCGCACACACACACACACACAGTTTTTAGACACCACAAAATCAACAGTTAAGTTTGATTTTCACTGCGTCTGGTGATCTGCTGCTCCGTCTGTGCCCAGAGTACGCTCTGCGCTCCACGAGGTGCGATGCAGAACTAGGGTAAAAAACGGTAAAAATAATTCTAATTAATAAGTAATAATCAATAATAATTAATAGTAATAATAAATTTCTAATTAATTCTAATGAACAGGGCAACTTCAAAAATATTAAATCAAATTCGGGGCAGCAGATGTTTTAATCTTTGTGGGCCGCCACAAATAAATAAAAGTTGGGGAAACCATGAAAGTCTGTTTCTGTCTCATCAGATTATTAAAAATACCAGAGAAATCAAACGAGAGTTCATTACAATCATTATTACATTCTCACAAACATGGGAATGAAGTCATTAAGTAACTAAACAAGAAACGAGAAAAAAAAAAGAAATTCAGAAAAAATCTACAAGAAAATTACCTGAAATTAACACAGAAAGAGAAAAGTAAAAGAACAAAAAATGGAAATAACCTAAAAAACGTGATAAAATAAAAGTAAAATGTTATAGATAATATGCTGTGAGATTAATTATGAATATAGTTTCCTGATATTTTTCCATAGGTCTGTGATAATTTTCCAATGATTTGCTCTCTTTTTTTTACAGATATTTTCCAGGTCATTTTCTTTTCTTTCTGAAATTTTTGAGCAATTTCTGAGACATTTAATGTCAAGTATTCACGGCATCAGATGTTTCGTTGCGAGCCGCCAATAATAAATGAATGTGTGGGAATGTCTGGTTTTGTCTCATTAAAAGATTTAAAATACTTGAAAAATCACCATAAAAGTTACTTACAACTAAATTGTAATTACTTGACATCTCACAAAAACATAGAAATAAAGTCAATAAGTAACTAAAAAAGAAATGAGCAAAAAACTGTAAAAAATCAACAAGAATATTACCTGAAATTAGCATAAAAAAGAAAAGTAAAAGAACAAAAAACGGAAATGACGTGATAAGGTAAAAATAATAAAACAAAACAATATTATTTTTTACTGTAACTCAATTATAAATGTTATTAGATTAATTATAAATAAAGTTTCCTGATATTTTTCCATAGTTATGTGATAATTTTCCAATAATTTGCTCTCTTTTTAATGAGATAATTTTCAGGTACTTTTCTTGTCTTTTAGAATTTTTTTTAGCGATTTCTGAGACATTTAATACCAAGTATTCGTGCCAGCAGATGTTTTAATCATTGAAGAATAAAAAAAAAATGGAAATGACCTGAAAAAAGTGACAGAGTAAAAATAAAAGATATATACGAATATTTTTTTCTCTGACCTAATTGTAAATAAGTAATTATATTAATTATAAATATAGTTCCCTGATATTTTGCCCCAGTTATGTGATCATTTTCCAGTGAATCGCTCTCTTTTTTTAGGATACTGTCTTGTCTTTCAGAAATTTGTGAGCAGATTGATTAAGAGTGAAAATTGCACCAAAAATAACGTGTAAAATAATGAAGCGGAGCATCAGATGTCTGCGGCGTCTCTCTGAAACTATCTGTGCTTCTCACTGACGCCGTCTCGAACTCACCGATGCTGAAGTACTCGTCCTCCAGCAGAGCCGTGACCTCCGTCTCCAGCGGGATGGGATCACACAGCAGGATGTCCTTCCCCGCCACCTCGCACTCGTAGCCGTCGTCAAACCGCAGGCGGAACCTCCCCTCCCCGGCGTCCTTGATGATGCGGCCCGAGTAGAAGTAGCCGTTGGACGACCACTTGGCCACCACCCGCAGGCCCACGAAGCTGCTGCCCACCGAGCTCGCCTCCGGCGACGACCTGAGCGAGTCCGAGTGACTGGGGAGCTCGCCGTCTGTGGGGCTGACGGGGAGGCGAGCGGGATGGATGCGGGTGTAGGGCTCGTCCTCCGAGGAGGACTGAGGCTGAGCGCCGAGCCTGTGCAGCGAGCCGCCGCCTCCCCCCCTTAGAGAGAGAGACGAGGTCAGACAGCAGGCGGTGACGATTTAAAGGCGCCGGCTGCAAACTAAAGACACGCCCTCACTATTTCAGTTTTAACTCTAAAAATCTCACCGAATCTTTTTATGGTGCTCCGTCGCAGAAAACTTGTTGCTCCACAGTCTGTCGGGTCTAATTTACGGCTGCTCCATTACGGAAAAAATCATTATCACAATTGTTTTCGGTCAATATTGAAACCTCGATCATTTACCACCACTGACTGTGAAAATGTTGCATTTATTAAAAACAGCTGAACTTGAATTCAATACTTTTCTGTTTGAGCTTCTTTTAAACCCTAAATTTAATTCCTATAAATCTGCTTTTTATGACGTGTGTTTAACTGATGATGCGTTGCGGTGGATGTCGACGGGGTTTTCCTTTACTCTTTTTTTAAATTATTATTTGGTCTATTTTAACTTAAGCTGAATAAAAAGATTTGACGCGTTGTCATGTGGTGCAGACGCCTCCGTGCAGCAGATCTTACTTTTTATACTTTTTTTCTCCACATCAGGCGCCTCGTATTCCTTCACACATAACGAACAAACGCTCTTTCCTCGTGCTGATGAAACTCGCCTCGCCGGTCGTATCGACGGCAGCTGTTGAGCTCAGGCTGAGGGAAGGAGGGGTGAAATAAGGGTACACGTGGAAAAATATTTGTTTTTTTATCGATTACATTGTTTTCGTAAATGTTGGGAGCAGAAACTGAAATCAAAATTCGATTTATTGCACAGCCCTCGTCTAATAACGACCTACAGACACTTTTTCCGGTCCCACTTTTTACACTTTCTTATTCTCAAGAGTTTTTTCTGGTTAAAGATTCAATTTTTTAGATTGCAGTGAAGCATAACAACACATTGTGCAGTCGACATTAAATACACTGCACATTTAGAAAAAAAAGTATCACGAAATCTGAGTTTTTCACTTGCAGACATTAAAGATAAGTCAACAGACAGAAAATCTACCAACAACTGTGATCGTTAAAGCTGTTTTTTATGACAAAAAGTTCTCTTGTTTGAGCTGAGAATCTGAGAAATCTGAGAATTTTTTGACATTAACATGAGAAACACATCATTTATTGATCGGGTGAAAGGTCAATCAGAGAATCGGTCTCTGAGGTGAGGATTAGTCGCAGCTGTGAGTGAGAAGACGAGTGAAAGAGGAAAGTGTTAGCGACGGTTTGGGTTATCGTTGTCTAGTCTTTGGGTTCTTTGAGTGCAGGCGAGCCTCAGTGAGGACTCACCTGGACAGGGACGAGCGGGATGGGGGTCGGCCCCTTCGAGCCCTTCCTCTGGGGATCAGCGGGACGAAGGCCCGGGACTTCACCGTGACCACTGACCCCGCCCTTTGACCCCTGTGACCCCTCTGTTGCTGCCCGCCTCCCCTCCTGGGACTGCAGACACACAGAGGGGACGAACGGAGCCCGTCAGGTTGCACAGGCACTCATCTGGGGCCACGCTCAAAACCAAACCGAACAGGGGCCGTCAGGTGACCCCAGACTCGTGCCTGCGAGCAACCTGCACCTGAAGCAGGCAGGGATCAGTGAATCACTGAGAGAGCAGGTGTTAGAGAGTCACAGAAGGTGAAGGAGTGACAGCATGCAGCTCGTACAGTGAAGCAGAGAGAAACAGTGAGCGCTGGTGTGTGTGTGTGTGTGTGTGTGTGTGTGTGTGTGTGTGTGTGTGTGTGTGTGTGTGTGTGTGTGGCGGTGGAGGCGGTACCTGAGGAACCCTCGGCTGGGCGGCATGATGAAGTCCGGCCTGGTGAAGCCGCTGCTGCTGGTTCCTCCGGAGCTGTGCTGCAGGCTGGAGGCTTTGGACGACAGAGAGCTGATGTCAGCGAGGTCACCGGAGGTCACGGAGCTGCTGCCCGTGCGGCACGGAGAGATGTCGCTGTCCAACACCTGGCAGTCCACCACGGGCTCCTCGTTCTCCTGGTTACATGACAAATCTAAAATGAACGTCTGACGGCCGTATGCCTCCGTGCACCAGTCAAGACGCAGTTACAGTTCACATCCGTGTTTGTGAAAACGTGGATGTTTCACACTCGGGATGGGAAACTACTGAGAATCTTTATTCCCAAAAATCAATAACATTTGAGCTTATCAATCCTATTTTATATCTCCTATAATGTAACATTACACTGGAGTCCAGACACGCCATTTAAATCCAGTCACTGGCCCACATACGTCGATTGTTCAATGACTTTTTTTTTAATTATAATTAAATTGCCAGCCAACATGTATTAACCCTTTGAAACCAAAGCAAATGAGCTTAGTTTCTTAAAAAAAAAAAAAAATTAGGGCAGCGAGCAACTTCTTAAGAAATGGACCAAAAATTAGCAGGAATTTCAAAAACTACAGTAAAACAGGGGTACAGTAAAACAAACACACAAACAAAAAAAAGAAAATAACTCAAGAAAGTGCCAAAAATATTGTCTTTCTTATTAAAATTGTTTTCTTTTTTTTAAATTTCTATAATATGATTTTAAAAATATATATGTATGTATATATAATTAAGAGAATTGTAAAAATAGTTTTCTGGATATTTTTTCTCTCATTTTTATGTCACCTTTAAATTCTTTCTTTTAGACAAAGTGGACATTTGTGCCATTTGTATTGAGATAGTGATCAAGAATGACATAAACAAGGTCACTGTGACCTTGACCTTTGAATATCAAAATCGAATCAGTTGATCATTGAGTCCAAGTGGATGTTTGTGCCATATTCTTTAGATGTTGTGTTCACGAGAATAGGACAGACAGACGGACAGACGGACGGACAGATGGACGGACAGACGGACGATCATGGAGGACAAAACAACAGTCAAACTTTTTTTGGAGTCATAAAGATGTTTATTATATAGTCGGGGTCGACAGATTATCGGCCTGGACGATTATTTGGGCTGATATTTGGCGTTTTGCTGATTATTTGTACCGGCGTTTTCTTTTAATGATCACTGATGGAATTAATCAATTAAAAAGTGCAAAAAAAGTGTCAGTACAGGAGGAACTTTTAGTTAGTAAAACCTAAAAAAAGGGAGCTTTTTTTTATTTATTCATTTTTATTCAAATTTGACTTAATAAAAAAAGAGAACTTGCTGTATTTGATGTTGAAAGTTTGCTAAAAGCATTTAAACAAAGTTTTGTGTTCAAATTCTAAATATTGACAGAAAAATTTCATTTTTATTGTAAATGCATATCGACCTCAAATATCGGATATCGGTCATTAACTATTAACAATCGCTATCGGCGTTAAAAAACGATATAATTTGACCCCTAAGACAGTTTTCGAACTCTTCCGGAGAAAGGAGAAATGTGTGTGTGTTACCTCGGTGACTTTGCGATCCACCTCTTTGCCGTCCTCGTAGTACACGTCTGTGATGATCCGTGTGACGGTGGTCCGCACTTCCTGGATGGTGCGCACGTGCCTGCGGTGGGCGGGGCCTGTGGTTCTTCTGAAGGGCTGAGACTCTGTTGGGGAGCGAAGTCCCGGACCGTCGAAGCTGGTCTGCTGGGACACCGTCCGCTGACGGAGCTGAGACACACAGAGACGCAGAGATCAACACACGGATTCAGAACTGAAACCTGTGCACTTTCTTTTTTATTTAAAGTTTATCGTACAGCGCAGCATACCTTCACCTTTTTTCTTTTTTTGTTTTATAGCAAAGCGGGAGAGAGGTTAAATAAAAATCAAAATAAGTTAGAAGTGTATCTTGCTAAATTGTTCATACAGGCAACAGCGACACGAATATAAGAAACAAACAATAAAAAGAAAGAAAAAAGGAAAAAAAAACAACAAGAAAGTAATTAAAAACTAAAGACATTAATAAAATCTATAACAATAATAACTGAAAAGATGGTCTGGCTGCACACATGTACTCCTAAAGAAAAGAAACAATAAAATCACAGTTCAGTAGCTCAATGAAAACTTTTATTATTTTACTAATTAAAATCTGTTTTCCTAAATTGAGTGGAGTACGATCTTAATGAGGATATATTAGTTCAGTCCAAGTCCAAGTTTCTCCATCACATAAATATCATGAATAACATCAATGCAGTCCTCGACCTCGGGCGCATCTACAGTCAACCGATTCCTCGTTATCAACATAATGAGGCATACTGTACTGACCCGATTATAAGACTGATTTTTTCCCTCTGAAAATATCTGAAAAAGTGAGGTCGTCCTGTTTTGGGGGTCTAGATTTTCAAATGTCAATATACATCCACACCAACAGGTGGCGCCTGATACCAGGAACCTGAGTGTGCCGCTCATGACTGGAACAGCGTCTGAAAAGACCTGAGAGATCGAGAAACTCGGCGACCGCCATAAACCGTCTGAAAATGCAAACAGTTAAAGAAAAGCTGATAAATATTAATTAATTAATTCAAAACTGCAAACAGTGTGTCAGCATGGGAGGAACTTTTACTTTGAAAAACCTCAGGGAGCTATTTTAATGTATTTATCTTTTATTTAAATTTTCACTTGACTCCATAAAAAAAGTTGCTGTTTTGTTTTTATTTAACATTTTGTTAACGGCAATAAACAAAGTTTTGTTTTGGAGTTTGTTTTATTCCAAATTCTAAAAGAAATTTATGATGCAAAGATAACCAGTGATGCACGATAACGATCACTTCAACCGATACCGATAAACCGATCATTTCCAGCTTCTCTTGGCCGATAAGATACCGATAACTGAAGAATGAGAGCAGAGCGGACATTCAGAGACACTGGTGGAGACACTGGCGGAGACACCGACGGAGACTGACAGCGGAGCGGACATTAAAAGACATTGGCGGAGACACCCGTGGAAAATGAGAGTGAGCGGACATTCAGAGACACCGGCAACGAATGAGAGTGAGCGGACACCAGCAGAGAGTCCAGCAGAGACACTCGTGGAGACACCGGTGGAGACACCAACGGAGAAACCGACGGAGATTGACAGCAGAGCTGACATTAAAAGACATCGGCGGAGACACCTCGAGAGTGAGCGGACACCGGCAGAGAGTCCAGCAGAGACACAAGCAGAGACACCGGCGGAAAATGAGAGCAGAGCGGACATTCGGAGACACTGGCGGAGAAACTGGCAGCGAATGAGAGTGAGCGGACATTCGGAGACACTGGAGAGACATCGACGGAGAATGACAGCGGAGCGGACATTAGAAGACATGGGCGGAGACACCGTCAGACAGTAAGAGCGGAGCGGACATGGCTGGAATGCGTTCTATCGACATTTTATCGACTACATCTCACATTTCAATCGAGGTTGTTATATAAATTATATCGCTAAGTTATATCGCGATTGATATCATTAGCGTTTTTTCGCCCAGCCCTAACTACAATAATCGGTATCGGGCCTGAAAGACGATATCAGTCCAGTTTAAAGTGGATCTTTTCTGCTCATTTTCTGGTTCACACTTGTTAACATGTTTATACACTTTAAAGGTCACGTGAGGCCTGTTAACTCTTTGTTGAGCTCCAGATGTTTACAGTGACTGACCTTGTTGGACGGACTGGAAGTGACGGCGTTGTCGGCGGTCTGCCTCTGTCTGGCGTCTGTCCTGTTCGGGGTGGGCGTCTCTGGAGCTGGAGGCGGTCCTCGTCTCTCCTCGGACTGCGCGGCGGGGCCGGGGCGATCCTTAGCGGTCTCCTGCGGTGCTGCTGACACTTCCTGTGGTGAAGCCTCTGATTGGCTGTTGGGGAGGCTGTTGCATCCCGGCGAAAACATCTGTGAGGACGTCTGGGAGCTCCTCTGTGGCGAGGCGAACAGCTCCCCTCTGAAAACACGTTAAAAGGGACAAAAGTGACGCTGTGGGACGTCTGACGGACAGCCAATAAAACATGGCGCCAATAATAGAGTCTAAATAAACTGTGGTCAACTGTAGATTTTTAATTATGTTAGTATTTTATTTACAGCAAACAGACGTGCAAACAGCACAAGACTCTAAATGTTTAATGCAAGAAACAAGCAGATTTAAGAGAGAATTCAACGACATTAGAGTTTATTTAGTTAAAGAAAACTTTGTCTAAAAATGCACTTTTTTTCAAAATAAAAACAAGACGCTGATAAGCTACAAATAGATCTTTAATAACGACATCTGTGACTATTTTTTTTTTGTCTTTGGGTGACAACACGAGATTAAAACATTAGTGGACATAAGAGAGAAGAACAGAACTCAGGCTGAAATACCTTCCTGCTTCTTGAAAGTTAGATCGATAATCAGCGTTTACAGTAAACCTCGGTATAAATATTTGTCTGTTTGTCTCAAATTATTTATTAGTGATATAAATTTTAAGATTTCCAATTGGTTTGTTCGCCAGTTATTTTTCAGTTGGTTGTTTTATGTTGATTTTTGAGTGAGATAGTTAAAAAAAGACTTGACCTTTTTTTTTTATTATTATTATTATTATATTTGAAATGGTTGAATGATTGGTAAATTAATAATCATTTGATGATTATTGTTAATGTAGATGTATTTTGCATAATCATTAACATTATTGTTAGTATTTTTTATTTGTTTACTTATTTATTTACTTTATTGATTAATATTATTATTATCTAAATTTCCGTTACTGTTTGTTTCTGTTGTTATGTAATGTTATAATGTCTTGGACTCCAGGAAGACTCGCTTGTCTTCTAGGCGTCGGCTGATGTGGATCCTTATAATAAACAAATAAAATAAAAGATCAGTAAGTATGTGCTCCTCAATCTTACTGTACACCTGTCAAAAAACACTGAAAGTTTGTAATTGTGTCAAAATCATTTTGTAGTTGTAGAAAAAAAAAATGCCTGAATTACATTTTAAAACTTAACACAAGCTGTAACCTCAATTTCAACAGTTTAAATTAAAACAACGAGCAAAAGACCACAAAAATGTGATGACTTTTCATCACTTTAAAGTAGAGTAAAACAACGGAGGACAAAAATGACCAAAATGAGACCAAGACTGACGAACATTTTCATCTAAAAGCTAAAATTAAAGTAAACTAGCTGCCAAAACTAACACTGCTGCAGGAGACAATTTGCAAAACGGACACTTTGTCAAAGTGAAAGGAAAAAAAGACACCTTACTGCTCCTCCTGTCTCAAGAGAATACGCAAAAAATAACCGTCCCACCTCCAGACTCAAAAAGTAGGTCACACACACACACACACACACACACACACACACACACACACACACACACACACACACACACACACACACACACAGGACCTATTTCTGTCTACTAAAATACATCACAACAGGGGAAAGCTATTCATACTTCTGCAGGTCAAACGGTCAAACTGTGGACTGAGGAAAGTGGAACTCTGCACAGATAAAATGAACCGGGGGGGGGCACCCAAAGTCATTTCAGTCACATTTTACAAATCCTACAAATAGTTAAGAAATGTGTTAAGAAATGAGCCTGCAAAGCTAAGAGGAGTGGGACACTTGTGGAATGAACATATGGAGGGTTTTTGCCCTCGTACCTTCCTGTCTGGTCTCGACTGTATTCAGTGTCACAGGACCAGGGGCCGAACTCACAAAGCTTTATAATAATCATAATGATAGATGTTATTTGTATAGCACCTTTCAAACAAGAAATGCAGCCCAACAGGCTTCACAAGAAAAAAAATTCCATGCACCAAGTGCTTCACATGAAAAAACATAGCTGACATACAGACAAAATAAAACCTGCACGTAAAAAGACAATAATATCAGAATAGAAGGCATCAAATGTGTCTTCAGATGGATAAAACCCACTTAATAATACTAGTAAAATTAGATAAAAATAAGGATAAAAAATAGAATGCATAACAATACCAATAATAATAAAGCTAAAAATAAAATGTATAAAATTAAGGAAAATACAACATTTAAAGAGGTGCAGCAGTGCGTTAAGTGCGAAGTAAAATGCAAAGTTGCTAAGTCAGAGCTAGTAAAAGGCTAAAGTGAAGAGAAAAGTTTTTAGTTTTCTTTTTAAAATATTTAATGAGGTGGCCTCTCTGATATCAGGCAGTGAGCTCCAGATATTTGAGGCGTAACTGACAAAAACTGCATCTGCAATTTTCTGTTGGATATTTTTGGTTTTTCATTGGGTGTCTGCACCTTGCAGGCTCACCAAAGAGCTGGTCTGTAGGCGGGTTTCCATTAACCCTCAAATTGCACAGATTGAAATTGCAAATATAAAATATGCATAATGGACACAGCAATTTTGAAAAAACTCCCATTTATCTCAAAAATTTTTATGTTTTCATGAGGTGGTATTTCAGGCAATTTCAGGCTTTTATAAGTCATGTGAGCAGATCATCTGGAAGTTTTAAATCCACAATTCCTCTGTGAAATCGTGGACTATCAGCTCCCAGAAATCTCTCATATGTGGCCGCTCCCACGTATGAGGGGCTCGCCTTTCCATCATCGCTCACATAACACGCCTACGTGTCCTTGGATTAGAAATAACGACAGTTAGTGCGGTGGCTGCAATAGAAATAAAGCTGCTAATATTTTGATGTTGTTATCAACGGAGGAGAAGAAAATATTGCTTACGTTTTGAGCAAATCTGTAATATAAACCTGCCTTGTGACAACCAATCACATTTCTTAAAATAAAGCATCACATGAAGCAACAGGGTCAACCAAACCCTCCCACTCAGATAAAAGTTTCTGTCCCTTCCTTGCTCAGAGATGCTCTGAGAATTTCCCTAAATCACTCCTAAACTAGGACTTCTAGCAAGAATCTCAGGACCTCTCTGAGAATACGACGAAAAAAAGTCTGAAATTTCTGCTTTTCAGTGCAAAAAAACACTTGCAAGATTCAAAAGAGAGACTGAAACTGACATGAAAGCTGCTGATGTTAAGGCAACCCACAACCATAATCTCAAACACATTTTTACAGATTTCATCTTGACGTCAGTCAAATAATCATATCCGGCTCTGTGAGATTACATCACGTAAAGCATGAAACCTGGAGATGAAGTGTGTGCTAACAGAGAGAGCTTTACCTGACAGGTGTGCTGTTGCCTCCAGCCTGGCTGTCCTCTCGTGCCTCCTGCTGTCTGTGCACCTGCCTCACACGGCTGAACACCGACGGGCTGCTGAGACATGAAACATGCACTTTTCATTATCGGACCTTAAATTATCATCCTTAAATCTGACTGCTGAATCACCTTAAAAAAACAGGCAACAATTCGCAAATACGTCAAAGCATCTGTGCCAGAGCGCTGCAGAGATGACCGTTTTCTACAGGCAGACGTGGAAGTTAGCTTCACCTTGGTTCCTTGACAAAAAGCCTATGGGATTGTTTCACCGGATTTTGGATTATGGCAAAAAAATAAAATCAGTGGAAAAAACAAACTTTTATGATATTTGCACGCTTTTTTCGGTGAGATAATCTCCACAAATAAACAATCATCAGAAGTAAGAACGTTAGGCTATAAACACACTACACCATGGTTGCATAACTTTCCCGTCACCACCGCGAGGCTCGGTGTACTCATTGTATGTAGTACACAGCATGCACCACCAGAGCTCAGTCTCTGGTTTCTCCTGGTGGAACAGGCAGCTGAGCTGACACAGCGACACCTAGTGGTGGAGGGAGAGCTGGTGAACGAGCTTCGAAGTTGACAGTGGGGTATTTGCTAACATATTTAGTCGTAGAACAAAGAAAGTCTCTTCAGCTGGTGTTAAACACAGACCTTATTTCAGGCATACAACCAAAAACCCATTCAAAAAACCATAAACGCTAAAATGCTGACTCATTTCCAGGAGTAAGGACTCATTCACGCAGCACTGTGATGTGTGAATCGACTCCGTCCAGGCTGAAGAGCGTCCTTCAGCCGCTTTTCATCCCCGAAACACTGAATGAAGGCAGAAACACACAGATGAAAGAATTCAGATCAGGAGCACGCGGAGACAGTTACCTGGTTACAGCCTTGGCAACAGTGGTAACCTTGACAACAGCTCCGTCCTCCTCTGATAGCGTCGGCTCTGGTGGAGAGAAATTACAAATGTTTTACTAAAAGGGTCAATGAGTGCGTTCGGCGTCGCTCACAGGAGGAAGCCTGCGACCGGGAGCGGGCGCATGAACAGATGTCTCACTCTGCAGGCTGAAACGCTCCGAGCTGCCCTCCTCCACCGGGGTCACCAGCTTCATCCTCAAACTCAGCTTCCCGTCTCCCTTTTCCGTTGAGTCGTCCCCGCTTTCCCCTGACACGACGTCGCTGGCCGCCATCGCCCCGTCTGCAGAGACGTCAGCCGCCACGCCGGACTTCTCAGAGAAAGATGTGATTTCTGACAAAGCAAAAAAAATGCGTAAGTTACGCGTCAGATCATGTGGTGATGCTCGACGTCCGGATGACTGACTGTTGTTGTGAAGCTCCGGTTTGTCCGACTCACCGATGGGCGTGCTGTGTCTCAACGTCTGCTTCAGCTGGTTGATTAGAGGGGGCGTGGCCCCAACAGCAGGACCAATCGGCTCGCCCTCTTTAGGAAGCGTGAAGTGGAAGGAAATTTCTGTAGTAAAAAAGCAGAATAGCCACTTACTTAGATTTCTTTTAATAAAAAGGTACGGGGGCATTTTTTATCATTTCCATTAAGCACTGAAGAGGGACTTGTGTTTTTACTTTTGGCCTAGGTGAGGAACTTGAAAGTTGTATTTAATATTTTTTTAAAGCCTCTGGAAACGTGGCTTGCAATAATAAGAGTGCAGATATTATATCAAAGTTAAGTGTCTCATCGAGAACAAAAATCTGAGTCGAAACAGCTCATTTTGAGGATAATAGCATTTCTCCAGACTGTGGATGTGGCAGATCAGGTTTTGATTGACAGCTCCTTGGACCCGCTTTTGTGAACTGTCTCTCGTCTCCAGTTAGTTACATCTACAGTATTTAAAGGATCGCTGAGGGTCTGGCGTGTTAAACGAGTGTTTTCAGAGTGGCGTGGCTCCTTCAGAGACGGGGCGGTGTGTGTATGTGTGAGCGTGTGTTGTGATTGGTCGAGCAGGTGATACGGGTGTCAGTGAATGCATCGGAGCAGAGAAACGGGTGTTTGGTCGAATTTTTTTTTTTACAGTGCAGCAGCTCACCTCCCGAGCTGTCGCTCAGGCTCTTGTCTTTGAGCCCCTCTGGTTCAGGCCCCGCCCTCTCAGTCTGGGAGAGCCTATCAGAAGTGGCGTGCACCTCCTTCTGCTCCTGGGACTCGTGGCCGTTGGTGGAGACAGAGACGTTGCCTGTGATTGGCTGGGAGCTGCTGGTCTTTGACTGTGATGTCACATCTTTCTGCAGAAGCTGTGAGTCTCTGTCGCTGTCCGTGACCACGATGACGCTGTCCTCCCCTCTGTCCTCACTGTCCTCCTCCATCGGCTCCGGAGACAGCATCTGGCTCTGAGAGAGGAGCAGAGCCATTCCTGAGGCCCCGCCCCCTACCGTGCTCTCGCCCTCCTCCTCCATCACCTCCTCCTCCACGACGCCACCCTGCTTACGCTCCTCTGTTTGACTGTTAGCCGCTCCGCTCGCCTGCGAGGACAATTCAGCGGACGGACTCTTCGCAGTTCCTCCTTCCTTCAGGTCTACAGATGTCTTCATCGCGTCCTCAGCAGACGCCTGAGAGACCACAGACTGAGAGGGCAGGCTGCAGGGCGTGGTGTCAGGGGGCGTCTCCTGCACACAGCTGTTCACAGACACATCAAGCTTTGGCTGCGAGCAGGACACCGCGCCAGCCGAGCTCGCCGCTTTGCTCTCGCCGTCTTTTACATTCACATTTTGTACATTCAGAGAAGTCTTTTTGTGCACGTCAGACTCCAGATTGGACGGCTCCTTCCTGGCACATTCGCTGGCACGCTTTGGTGATTCAGCAGAGGTGGACGCTTTAGAGCTACTGGGGGTCTGTGACTCTGAGGGGACGCCGTTGCTCTCGCTCCTCCGATGTGAAGTCACAGAGTCGCTGGTGTCGACGCCGGGCGGCTCCTCCAACTCCTCGATCTGCGTGGCCTGGCTGTCCTCCTCCGTCTGCTTGGAGGCCTTCTGAGCCGGACCGCTGCTCTGCGTGTTCACAGAGAGCTGCAGAGGCAGCGTGAACGCAGCCGACTCCAGCTGCTGAGACTGAGTCTCTCGAGGCAACGGCGTCATCTTCTTCTCCGACTGCTGTGGCGCCTCCTGGCTCTGCGTCGGCACAAACACGTCCTAAATAAACAGAAAAAAACACACAAGAAATCAGGGTGTCCGATGGTATTACACACTTACATTTAATGCCTTTTAATACCTTTACATTTTTGGACAAATAACTGCTTCATTATTCAGCACTGCAGGTATATATATATATATATATATATATATATATATATATATATATATATATATATATATATCTCATATCATAGAATTTCATAGAAAAATGAAATTAGATGAAACCATGTCTGTTATTTTGTTTGTTTGTTTCAACAACTCTCTCATCTGGCGTGAGTCTCACGACACCGAGCAAAATCTCACGGTAAAACACTGCGACAGCAGAAGTGTTGAATAATTTTGAAATGAAGTGAACGACTTCTGACTCTTAAATACAGCTGAGCGTTTCACAACCGAGCGGCGCTTCATCATCGCGGATCAAATGTTCCGACAGCAGCGCAGTGAGACAGACAAACGGAGCGCAGCTTCTCCTCACAGCACCAAAGTGTCTGAAACAGACACATCAGCAGAGGTGAAAGTGACTTCTTTAGACTCTACAGACGACTTTTGTTAGTTTCAGCTTTAATCAGACTTTGGATGAATTATTTAGAAACACCAGGACGCATCGCTCCGTGTCTCATCCAGCCGCTCGCGCTGAGCTCTCATTGTTATTACCAGGGGCAGATGTAATGTTTTGGGGGCCCGGGGCCACAAGCACATGAGCTTATTTTCAGCCTTTCTCTAACTGGGAATGTCGGCAGCTATAGAGGAAGTAGGCCCTCTAAAAACTTCTTTTCCCAAGAAAAATGGTTAACAGCACACAGCAGAAGTTGAAGTCAGAGTCCTGCAGTCAGGAGAGGTTCGTCTATTATCAGCTCAATGTACTTAAAGTTACCTGAAGTTTGTTTAAGATGGAGCTTTTCATTCTTTGATTTATTTTTTTTTTATTAATTACCCTTAAAATGACATTTGCATATTTTGTGAAAAGTGCGAACTCCACAAGTTGTAAGTCATTGTCCGAAACACGCCCCATGTTAGATAAACAGTTGATTTTATACTAAACCATTAATTCATTCATTTAAAATTCAGAGACGTTCAGCGCGCAAGAGTCCTAAAACAAGTAAAACAAGTAAATGAAGAGGCTGATTCATTAAAAAGGAAAAAATGAGAAGTACATACGTGAGAGAAGTCTGGCTGGGAGGGTATCGAGAGAGTTCGCTCCAACACAAAACCAGGGGAGTTCTGGGAAACAGGAGTAGAGGCGGACGGCTGTGGCTTAGAGACGGCCTCCGTTTCCATCGGTTCTTCTTTTTCTTGTTCCGCTCGGTCGTCCGGGGGCAGCGAAGTGTCCATCGGCTCATCAGCACCTGACGAAACAAACAGGTTTTAGCTCTAACGACCAGCTGACTCTCAGATTCATTAAAGCAGGTTAAATCATTCACCGTCTTCATTCTCCGGTCCGGTCGGCGAGCTGGGAACGATCAAAGGGGTGTGGCTGAAGTCCTCCTGGGTCGGAGCGACATAGTCAACAGAGCTCCTACAGGAAGCAGAATACGAGGTCACTTTGAACGCCGTGTTCGTTTCTGACAGGACGAGTCAATGTGAAAGCATCAGTCAGTGACTCACTGGGACAGACTCTCCTGCACCAGCGTTCCCTGTCCCGACAGCTGCAGCAGACGCAGGGTGTGGGCCGGGGTCGGGGTGGGGTGACCCTGCTGCTCCGGCTCGGACACCGTGCTGTCCACCGCAGCACCTGAGGGCAGCACAAAGGTATCGATATAAGACGTGAGACAGAGAAAAAGACAGAAGTCAAACTTTCAACTGGTATAATGAATTTTCTTCATGGCCGTAAAATATTAAGAACTGATAACCTGAGCCGACAGCAACTCTCTTCTATTACCTGTAGCCTTAGAAAGACTACATAAAAGTGATACTCAACTTGTGGCTTGCGGACCAAAGCTGGCCCCCTGTGGAATGCTGGGTGACCGCCCAACCATTCATTCTCTAATTCACAAAAAAAAATAGTGTTTTTGTACTTTTACTATACATAAGGTGCCAGAGTGTGTGAAACAGCACCAAAATAAAGCTTGTTTATCAAAAAAAAAGCCAGTGGACGATCCCCCACACCCCCGACAGAGGTCCTAGCTAAGACTGCAATGTCCAAAATCCTAGAAACGTCCAAAATTTAAAAAATGTCAGAATTGAGAAATGCCCTAAAACCCCAGAAACATTTAAAAAAAAATCTAAAAAATGTCCTGAAATCTGAGGAAAGTCCAGAATTTTCAAAAAAAGTCTGAAAATCCTAGACTTGTCCTCAAAATCCCGACAAAAAATCTGAGAAATGTCCTTAAATCTGAGACACATCCTAAAATCCTAGAAATGTCCTAAAATCTTAGATTGGTTCTAAAATACTAAAAACGTCCTAAAATCCGGGAAATGTCATGAAATCTGAGAAATGTCCTAAATCCTACAAACGCATGTGGCTGCTGCGACTGGTCTTGGACCTGAGCTTCTGTCATTTTGCAAAAATGACTGTACCTGTCTTGTCAGCGTCAAACATGTCCTCCTGTGAGGACAGGATCTCACAGTCCTGCTGGTCCTGCTGTCCGGAGGCCTGGACGCTCTGCGAGTGCAGCAGAGCCTGGACGCTCAGCTGCCTCCCCGACTGACCCGGAGACTCCAGCGAGCTGCTGGAGCTCACCTCCGATCTGCAGGAGGAAAGAAAAGAGACGCTGCTCATCACGGACGAGCGCGCACGCCATAAAGAACGTGGGAATCAATCAGCGCGCGGCGCCGTACCTCACTGCTTTGTTGTCCCGACTCTCTGAAGTCCTGCAGCTGATGTTCTGCTCCGCCGCTGATGAAAAGAAGTCAGATCGACTCTTAAAACCAGTCCATGTGTGAACGCTCCTCTAATCACGTACTGAATAATGAGCTATTACACACGGCCGCCGCGCTGCGTTCAGCGGGAATTTATTTCTGACTCGAACACACACACAGAGAACATGAAGCGTAAAACTTCATATACGAGTATATAGTCCCAACTAAAAGACGAGTCCCTTTAAAAAGAGTCACATTTTGACAATTAAAGGCCCGTCTCTATTAGAGCCCCACTCTGGTTACCATGGTTACAACGCAGCTAATTTTGCAGAAGTTCTTTGGACGTATAAAACCGTGCTGTTGGCGACGTGCTGGAGATAACGTTAGTCATCTGCTCAGATCACTCAGACAAACGTATATTTTTCAAACTTTGAAATTCTCCACAGTTTAGTCATTGGTTAATTTTACTGAAACCACGAGCACCAAAGAAGATGACATTACCACCAAAGTAAACTAGAGACACACAAAAAGAGATTCGTACACGTAGAAGACGATTTCTTTTAACAGCTCTGGAAAAATGTTCAGTCAACAGTGTTCATAATCATCACAATGACACATTTAAGCTATTATACAGATTTCTGTTTGTTTACTGTATTTGAAAACAGTGAGACACCACAGTGATGTGAGGTTACGTCGCAGAAAAACATTTAATAAATCTCTAAATAAACAGCAGATCAACATCATCGAACCGAACAGCCATAAAAACAAAATAAAAAACCCTGACAGTCACTACTATAGTATTACACAGAATTATTTTAATGTTTAAGATTCATGTCATTTAAGATTGATTGTGTTTCCTATCTCTGATGAGCGACAGTTTTCTGTGAAAATAAATAAAAACCTGTCCTCTACAGACACCTGTCCCAAATATAAGCCTACTTTTGTTTAAGCCCTCTTAACTTGAATTTCTCGAATTTTCCTCCTCTTCTCCAGCTTCTGCGTGTGCACGCGGCCCTGCGATCTCACGCCCTTTAAGAGGGAATTACGCTTCGTTTACCTGCTTTAATTAGGACCGGCTGGCACACACTCTCAGCTAACAGGGAAAATTATTTGTCGCCCGTCAGTCGATTCAAACAGTTTCTTAAATCAGGAAACGGGTCTGAGTGCAGCCTTTTAAAAAGGGAGATAATTGGAGATGAGCAGGTCGTTTTCTCTGCATCACTTTAAACAAACTAGAGGCAAAAATGACACAAAAAAACAAAAGCAGCATTTATAAATAGAAGTGTTCATACCTAATTTACCGCGTGTCTCGCTGTCTGGCTGAGGGACGCCGTCCTCGTCCTCCTGACTGTTCGCTTCCCCTCGCAGATCCTGACTCTGAGAGAGCTCCAGGAAACCGAACTGAGAGGTTCCTCCGTCTGAAACACAAACACACACGTTACTAATGAGACTTCATTCTATTAAAAGTGTTCGTTTTAATTTATATGTTTCCATGACAACCATTCTCTGAAACAACCATCAATACACTTTAATACTTTCACCGTTTTCATTACTGTGCAACGGCTTTTTAAAATATATATTATTTTAAAAAAACAGGATTATAAGTGAATATTTAAATACAATTTAAGGGATGTTCCTTATTTATGAAGGGGGGAGGGGGTGATGCAAAAAAGGGGGAGACATGTCAAATATTTTTTTAAGCACTTGGGGGGACTTATGATTTTTATCTTAAATTTAGGGGAGGGGCATTAAACTTGAAACAGCTGCATTTGTATTTACTTCAGTGCCCATTTTTAAATAAAGCATGTTTGGAAGGCATGTTTCTTTTTTTTTTAAAAAAGATGGCCTTCTATTTTCCTCAATTTTTTTTAAAGAAAAAAATGCATCTGTTTTTTAAAAATATTTTTGGGAATTTCCAGAGAAAAAATAAAATAATAATAATAATATCATTTGGCATTTAAAAAATAAAATGGTGGTGATTTTTAAAGAATTGGCAACTTTTATCTTTATTTTTTTGCTTTTTTGCCTTTAAAAATTATTGGTGATTTTTGAAGAAAACATGGGTAGATTTGGAAGGTATATTTTCATTTAAAAAAAAGACACCATTTATCACAGCTTGAAATATTAAAAGTATTATTGTTGGATTTTCAAATTTCCAACGGTCCATGAACACATCATGTGTTATTATAAAAGTTACAAAATTTCATGACTTTTCCAAAACTTTTGGAGCATATTTAGTTTCCAAAACATTTCCAAGTTAAAAAATTGCTCTTTGATAAACTCCATGACTTTTCCAGGTTTTTCGTGACCGTCTGAAGCCTGAATGAAGGCACCTCTGCTCCCACCTTCAGTCTGAACGCAGTGTGTGGTGGAATCGGCTCCAGAGTCCGTCTCCGTGTCCTCTGCTGCACACCTGCAGGAACAGGAAGCAGAGAAATGAGTCACTTCATCGCCGTCTGACCGCGAGCATCATCGACCAGAGAAAACGTTTCATCACCACGTACTTTTTCTTGTTTGGAGGAGGGCAAATGCTTAAAACCTGACTCTCCTCCTGGAATGCAGAGCTGGGGTCGGCCGCCATGAGAACACCTAAAGAGAGAAAACAGCATTATTTGTTGTTTTTGCTTAACACGGATAAAGGCCGTTACACATCAGGGGTGTATATACATATATATATATATATATATATATATATATATATGTCCGTGTTTTCCGCGGTCATGGACAGCACTCCAAAATGTCTCATTTTGTCAACAACCTAAAATATTCTGCTTACTGTCTTAAAGAAGGAAAGAAACAAGGAAGTTTTGACATTTGCGGAGCTGGAATCAGAGAATCTTGATGTTGTTTTTCGTTTAGAAGTTTAATTGATACAAAAATTGTTTTCAGTTAATTTAAAAGTTACCTAATCAATAAATGTATTGATCGTTGCAGCTCTAGCTAACAGCACTTGGTCCTCTGCCTCCTCAGACGAGACGCTGCATCAACAGGAAAATCTCAAACTGTCCCCATTTTCTTTTTCTCAAGTTTGAGCTGCTTTGAATTTTATCTAAACTTTATTTAAATTTGCATCGCTGCAGTATGAACCGTTTGGACGGGAAATATTTGCAATATTTGCAATATTTGCCAGTATTTTGCATTTTCATACAGTGTGAAGGTCTTAACTTCTCACATATTTGCCGCGTGTTGTTATAAAAGCACTGACCGGGTTCAGCCTGGCTGTTACTCTGGGAGCTCTCTGATTGGCTGTCAGTCTGAGAGCATCGGCTTCCTAACGGGGACGAGATCAGCTCCTGGAAACGAAAAAAATCTCCATTATTTTCACAGAGAAACAAACTTTATTAGAGCCTGACCGATATGGGATTTTTGAGACCAATGACCATTTTTAGTGGAAAAATTCACCGATTACCAATATGGTGACCGATATAGTGAATTTCTGAGTGAAGTGGAATGAAAAAAGATGATTTCTATGTGAAATTTGCTCTGATTTTGCAGCGATGTGAGCTGCTTTCTTAAACAACTTTTATGCAACAATTTAGTTATTAGACATTACAATCAAACAAAAGTAAAGAATAAATACAAATAAAATACACATCAGTACTCTATGTGTTCAGCTTCAGTCTTTGCTGACCGTTCAAATAAAGAACATAAAAATAAAACACACATCAGTACTGTATCAGTACTGTATGCTCTAAATAAAGAATATAAAAACACACATCAGTACTGTATCAGTACTGTATGCTCTAAATAAAGAATATAAAAACACACATCAGTACTGTATCAGTACTGTATGCTCTAAATAAAGAATATAAAAACACACATCGGTACTGTATCAGTACTGTATGCTCTAAATAAAGAATATAAAAACACACATCGGTACTGTATCAGTAATGTATGCTCTAAATAAAGAATATAAAAACACACATCGGTACTGTATCAGTACTGTATGCTCTAAATAAAGAATATAAAAACACACATCGGTACTGTATCAGTACTGCATGCTCTAAATAAAGAATATAAAAACACACATCGGTACTGTATCAGTACTGTATGCTCTAAATAAAGAATATAAAAACACACATCAGTACTGTATCAGTACTGTATGCTCTTCGCTGCTGAAATAAAATAAATAGCTAAATAAACATCAGTTCTGTTCAGTATCAGTCAGTTGCTGAACGTTTCCAAGCATCGTTTTCTGCATCCGATGGTCTGTAAATAAAGTTTTCTTATCGGCGCATATTGGGAAAAAATATACGCCGATGTGTCTGTGAAAGGCTCATAATATCCGATAATATCGGGAGAATTTTTGTAGTAAGGCATTTCCTTATAGTTGATGGACTTATAATATTTGACTGTTCTCTTTCACTTCTTTATTATTAATATTTCCTCTAACTGCTTTATTTTGTGCATGTGTTTGCGTTGGCGAGTGTGTTTGTGTGTAGGTATGCATACACGTGTGTATGTCTTTGTGTGTACATGTAGGTTTATGTTTATGAATATGTTTCATAATTACTGTTTTTTTGGACAGCACTTTCTGTTTTTGCTTGAAAAGTGCTGTACAAATAAAGTTTATTATTATTATTTTATTAGAGGGGATGTTGAGCAGAAAGTCAAGCCAAAGCCATACAGATCATCCTCACAATCACTTAACCATTAAAGACTTTGCATTGTTTAAAAAATGAGATTAACCTTTCCTTTGTTAGGAAAAGTCAGTTTGACCTCTCTGCTTCCTCGAAGAGGAAGGAGGAACTGAGAGGAGCGAAGAATGCAGCTGCAGGAGCTCCGTCACCTCCCAGTGAGGTCTGAGCACCTCCCCCTCGGCCTCTGTGAGGAATGTGTGTGTTCACAGGCGACTCTGTGAGCTCTAGTTTGCCAAAAAAGTCCAAAGACACACGTTATGTCAACTAGGATCTCTCAATCAACATAATAATTGCAGGTTTGGATGGCACATTTTCTAAAAAAAATCACCAAAATTTCAAGAAAAAAACAAATCTCTTTTCAGCCAAAAAAATAAAGAAAAACAAATTTGCCAAAAGAAGTAAAAAAAATAATAATAATAATTACAGGAAAATGACCGGAAAGTTAGTTTTAAAATGTATTTTTATAAATTTAGAAGAGGGGAAAAATAATAATAAAAATTAAAAAATGACCTGGAAAAGGTACAAAATTATAACAATCTTGCCTCATAATTTACATGTAATTATGATCATTATAAACGCAGTTTTCAGTACCATGTTTCTTGTATCACCTTTACCCCTTTTTTCAAAAAAATAATATTCTAAATGATCATTTTATCATTTTCCATAATACCAACATAAACTCTCAACATACGATGGGCTCAATTAATTAAAGACAACACAGCATTATTTTATCACTTAACAAAGTATAATAATAGAATAAAATATAAATAGAATTTTCTAAATCTACTAATTTCAAGCAACTTGTGCAACATTTCTTACCAAGCTGCTCATTGCTTTTCTCCTGTTTTTGTCAGAAATCACAACAACGATTCAATGTTCACATACTTATGAAAGTTATCTTAAAGCATCATAAGAAAGTGATGTGGCTCCAGGTTTCAAAAGGTTAAATAAAGGAGATGAACAACACTTCCTGCACACAGATGTCTATCTGCTGTTTTTCCAAACAGAGAAACACAGAAAATAAAAACCAGTCTTGTTTTTGTCGTCTTTTACTTTTGTATTCTGTTCTTGTGGATTGTTTTTTTTGCATCTGTAATGTATTTATTTATTTACATTTTATTAAAAGCATCTTTGTGTACTGTTGTGTTGTGTTGTGTTGTGTTGTGTTGTGTTGTGTTGTGTTGTGTTGTGTTGTTGGCACCTTGTTTTTCTTTGTTTTTTCATACTTGGCACCTTGTTTTTTAATATTTAAAATATTTTTTTATTATGGTGTTGTTATTGTGCTGCTTATCCTGGACCTCAGAGCCGCTGTAACAATGCAGATCTCCCCACTGTGGGACTAATAAAGGATTTTTTTATTTTATAAGTCCTATCTGTTAGTAGTAGTAGTAGGAGTAGTAGTACTGATAGTACTAGTAATAGCAGTTTTCTCAGGTAAAGTGAACCTCCGTGCACGCTGGAGCAGACACTTCAGGCTAGCCCCGGTTCTGGGTTACTGGGATGAGTCTGCAGCTTACCAGGACCGGGCTGCGGGCGGTGGGCTGCAGGCTGGACAGGCGGCGGGCCAGCAGGGCTCGGTAGCTGCTCTCGGGGTCGTCCTCCAGGGCGACGCTGTCCGGCTGGGAGTCCTCCACGATCAGACACGGGTTCTCGGGCTGAGGCAGGCTGGAGTCCAGTTCACTTCCACCGGGATCCATGAGGTCAGGCCGCGGACAGGAGATGTTAGCTAGCCGGGGAGCAGCAGTGAGACAGCGGGGACAGACAGGTGAGTCTACGGCCGGAAGCTGTTACCTGGAGGAGCTAACATGTTAGCTACCGGCTAGCGGCTAACGCTCCGACGACAACAACAGCGCGAGCTGCTGCGCTTTGTGCCCGCTGAGGAGCCTCTGTGCTCCGGGAAAGACTTCAGCACACACCGGGGGCCGCGGAGCTTCACTAACAAGTTAGTAAGTTAGTAAAGTATCGATTAGTATCTTTGATTAATAAGTTATTGGGTTATTTTTTTTACAGAAAACACACACCGACAGTCCGACTCCTGCGCTTCTCGCGGCAAAACTTTGCAAAAGTGATCTGATAGGGTCGGTCGCGCGATGACGTCACCGTATTTGATTGGCCCGGTAGCCGGTAGCGTGATGACGTCACACGAGGACGCTGGTTAGTTTTATGGTTGCAGGATGAGAAAAATAAAATAAAATAAAATAAAATAAATAAAACAGGACATTATGCACTGACAAATTCACATGAAAACGCACAGAATTAACAGAAAACAGGCCATTGAGGACATTCAATATGAGGACATTTAAATCCACTAAAGCAAAAGACAATGAGGTGAAAATAGAAAAGATGAAAGGCATCCTAACCATAAAAAAAACGTGAAATTGCTAAATTATAATAGTTATTATAATTATTATTATTCAGCTACTTTATCAAACAACAACAAAAAAACAAATGCTCTTTTGAGAAATAATGGAACTTTTTTCCCTAAACATCTGAATGACTGTGCTCATAAATGTGTATTTATATACTCTTATACTTATCAATACATTTTAGATTTGGATTTTAACATATACATTTTACAGTTATAACTTATTTGTATGTGTTTCTATTGTTTACCTGAAACCTTTTGAAAATAAAAATGTTTGCCAGATTTAAAAAAAAAAAAAAAAGTATCCATCTTATTTTTTCATTTGGTATTTGGCACGTATTTTCATAACAAATATTGCTAAAGCAAAACCATAAACCATAAATACTAATTCTGTGTTATTTTGTTCTTGTTTATATTTTATCATTTTATTTGAATAGATGAATGCACCCTCTGTGTAGCTGCTGAATATATTTATTGATGCAAACTTAACTATTTACTGTATTTTGTAATATTTTGGGCTTTTAATTCTATTAAAATCTTATTTAATCTCATTACATTTTAACATGGGGGTATTTGCAGTGATCTTTTATCTTTTTTTAAAATATTTTTTATGCTGTTGTATTTTATTATAGAATAATTATTATTGCTTACATTTGTGTTTTACTCCATATATAAATATGTGTATATGTGTGGCCCCCAAACCAAATCCACATGGGGCCCCTGAAAGTCTAGGGCTGGTCCTGTCTACAGTATTAACATCTTCTTGACTTTAGTATTTTCATCTATTTTTAATCATAAAGACAAAGTTTTCCGTGATATATTAGTGCGGAGTTTGGCAGTCTGCAGTAATAAATCATGTGAAAAAAGACAAATCTGGGGCATCTCGTCCCACAGTGGGATCTCTGAGACCTTCAGAGGTCCTTGCGGGGCGTTCAGGGACTCCAGTAAAGCCAGATATAGGTTAACTTTCACCATCACTCCCCACAGCTCTCTCTGACTTTGACTACCTGTTTTCTTTTTCCCTGCATATCCCCAAATATTTACAGAAAGGAGAAACTGATGAGCACCACAGAGATAAATCCCCATCAGCACCTCTGAGTGACGATTTTAAGATATTAAAATTACAAACGAGCTCAGGTTAGATTAGATGCATTTTTTAAAGAGCGTTCACGGCTGCGCTGCTCTCACAGTTTTGAAGATTAACAGGCCGCCTCTCAAATATTAACATCACTTTGTCATCATCATTTGACAGCCTCAGTTTCCATGGAGACGCCACATTTCCCGTAACACCGCAGCCCATGCAAATGCAGATCACAGAGGTACTGGCAGAGAAAAGCAGCAATCATTTGTCTGATTGAAGCTGCTGCTGCTAAAATGAGTCGCTGTCTTCAAAATGAGCCCAAAAAAGTCACTGAACTGTCTCCTCATGTCAGAGTCAAGAGTCGTCACCAGCACAAACAAGGACCCATGAAGACACTCTGCTTTATGTATCAAACAATAAGAAATAAAACCACAGAGAGGATGCTACAAGGGATTAACCCTTTGTGCTGCACTCAGACACATTTCACAAGCACATGAAATGTGAGCAAATTGGCTTGATTTTAACAACGTAACATTTTTTTCCCTTTATTACTGACTAAATATATATTGCTTGTATCAAAGTATTGTGATTTATTGTATTACCTTTAGTAAGTCCCTCTGGGTTTCTGACCTCTGTGGCACCAGTTTCAGTCCTACTGTTTTCTTTTTGACCTTGTTTTCTGTTACTGTTTTTAATGGTGCCAAATAAATAAATCTAAAAATGTAAGGCAATGAGCAACTTAAAAAGAAATGACCAAAATATTAGCAAGATATTTTAAAAAGTTAAAAATGTGCAAATTAGCACAAAAACCCAGAAAATGACTTTAAAAAAAATAATGATATTAATAATAATAATAAATATAGCTAAATATTTTTCTGTAACCTAATTTTAGATACATAACTACAATATTAAAAATATAATTTTCTTGATATTTTCTCCTTAAAAAAAATTCTGATAATTCTCTTTCTCTCTCTCTCTCGCACAAACAAAGACCAATGAAGACACAAGCTTTCACAAGCATTTGAAATATGAGCAAACTGGTTTGATTTCTTAAAAAAAAGAAGAAATCAGCAACTTGGCATAAAATGTCCTGCAAATTGCAAGAAATTCTTAAAAGATGACCAAAGAAATTACCCGAAAATGTGCAAACAAATAAAGAAAGAAAAGAGAGAGACTTTTTTTAAAATGAAAGAAAATGTCCAGAAAATGATATTTATAATTATTTAAAATATGTTTTTAAAATTAGAATTTAAATATATTGCTATATTTATTATTATTATTATTCATTTATTTTTTGTACTTTTTCAGGTCATTTTCCAGGCGGGGGTTGTGCCAGTTTTCACTTTTTGAAGTTTTTTTTTACAACTTTATCTAAAATTAGGTTACAGAAAAATATATAGCTATATTTATTATTATTATTAATATTATTATTATTTTTAAAGTCATTTTCTGGGTTTTTGTGCTAATTTGCACATTTTTAACTTTTTAAAATACCTTGCTAATATTTTGGTCATTTCTTTTTAAGTTGCTCTTTGCCTTACATTTTCACATATATTTATTTTGCACCATTAAAAACAGAAAACAGGTCAAAAAGAATACAGTAGGCCTAAAACTGGTGCCAGAGTGGTTAGAAACCCAAATCGGTTTATAGTAATACCTTACTGAGGGTAATGCAAAAAAATCACAATACTTATACACAAGAAATATATAATGGGGTCAGCAATAAAGACCAAAAAGATCATGACAAGTTATGAGTGTGTGTGTGTGTGTGTGTGTGTGTGTGTGTGTGTGTGTGTGTGTGTGTGTGTGTGTTGCATGCCTTCTTCCCATGTTTGAAAGAAATCAAGCCAATTTGTTCAGGTTTGAAAGGGTTAAACACCATGAAGCAGGATAAGGTCATATTATTTCATTAAAGACAGATTATAACTTTCTCTTGCAACATCACAGTGATTCTTCAGGGAGGCAGAGATTGCATTTTTTCTGCAAAATCCTGCAGAATCCACGTTTAGTGCACACAGAGTCGTATCTCTGGGTCTTTCTCTGCTCTGCTGCCAGTCAGCTGAAGGTGTATCCTGGCAGACAGCAGCAGCAGCAGCAGCAGCAGCTCCGGGCCTGACTGACCACTGATCTGCTTTACAGGAACATTAGTGACCAGCATTTCAATATGAGCGCTGAGGTGGAGACATCCCGGCTGGCAACAACGCAACAATAACGACCACCTGCTCCTGCTAAATGACCCGACATGCAGCTCCCATCATGACTCAACACAAAGATGAGGAAACATACATTTTCAACTGGATGCTCGCGGGCATCAGCCTCGTGCAGCCTCACCGCAAAGTTCAGCGTCACGTCGTCATTTCTGCAGGTCGGGCTGACACCCACATTAAGAAATGCGCAGCCACTACCCAAAATGTCTAATCTTAGCCACCTCTGCTGGAGCTGACAGACACTGGAAGCTGCTCCGCATCCTCTAACGCATCATCCTCATTTTCACCGCAATGCAAAAAAACAAAGACAAAAGACGCACAAAAAAGCGCTTTACCTCAGAAATCAGCAGCTCCCGCGTTTGTCCAATTTGTCTCAGTGTCCCGTTGGTTGCAATAATCACGCGTCCAACATCGCTCAGTCCTTCCTGCCTCTGTTTTGCTGAGAGTCAGGGTGTGGAATACACACGCATGGCACGTAAAGATGCAAAGGCATCTTTTAATGTAGATGCCATGCTCGTTTCCTCCGGACTCACACACAGCTGCTGCACATGCATCATCACAAGGATGACATTTACTTAAAAATGCAAAAGGAAAAAAGTCACATTTTTTCTTTTTTTATACCAGACTTTACTTTAAAATAACTTGTTAATAGAGCAGAAAAAATACAGTTGAATGTGTTTTCAATGTGCAAATTTGATAGAATAGAGCAAAAATGTACATTACGTTCTAAATATGTAATCGATCACTGTTTCTTTTCTTTTTTTTTTACTTTCTTTAACTTTCTCAATGCTTATTTGATTGTATGATTTATAGTTTATAGCAATTAAAGATTTTATGATTTTCTGCCACTGCTATGATGCCTTCTATCTTCTCTAATTTGATCTTCTTTTTGTGTTTTAAACTGTATTTAGTGAGAAGACAGCGTGCTCGTTTCCTCTGGACTCACAGAGCTGCTTCACATGCATCATCGCCAGGATGAGATTTACTTAAACATGCAAAAAAATGGCATACTTTTTATGCCAGACTCTTCTTCAAAATAACTTCTAAATAGAGTAGAAAAAAATACAATTTAATGTGATTTCAATATTTAAATGTGATAGAACAGAGTAGAAATGTATATTAAGTTCTTAACTTAAATGGATCATTCATTTTTTTGTTTGAAACTCTTTTCACACTTCATACTGCTGCAATTCTCATAAAATGTATCTTACTTGATTTCATGATTTATTGGTTTACAATTTTACAATTTAATGATTTTTTATCGTCATGATTCCATCTATCTTTTCTACTTTCATCTTATTTTTTGTTCTAAACTGTATTTTAATGTCCTTTTATTTTGAATGGCCTTGTTGACCTCTATATATAAATAAACCATATTAGTTGCATCCATGTACTTCAGTGGTTGGCAGCGCTCCAAAATTCAACAGGCACAGAAACTACGAAATTACAAGCATTTCATGCGTAGGGTTATGGTGGGAAAATGTTGCCATCTGTTAGTATACAGTAAAAATTACCAATTTTACTACTTTCCTTTAAAGATAAAACCCTGACATTACAGAATATATTACAATATTCTGTAATGGCTGTGAGATTAAAATATGTGATGTAATTTTTTTTTTCATGAAAAACAGTAACATCATGTACTCAAACTGGCATTTAAAGGGTTAAAATCCTGAAAATAAATGAATATTGGTAATTTTGATCAGGACTGAAGCTGAGTGAAAGATTTAACCCCTAAAATTGGGAAAAAACATTAATCTGTAATATTCTCATAGCAGTTTTTGGAAGTGGACATTTTTGTCATAAATGGCTTTAATGCAGGTGTTGGCAACATCCGGCCCGTGGGCCAACATTGGCCCTCCAGCAATAATATCTGGCCCTCCAGATTTAAATTTTTTTTAACAATATCGGGCTGACAATCCCACAAATAGGCTATAATGTCCAAACAGCGAATCTCCCCCCGTGCTGATTATACTTTTATCCATGCTGAGAGTGAGTGAATGACGGAGACAGACACAGCGGGCTGCACTGGAGTGGACAGCACCTGGTGCTGAAATAGCAACACAGGATGTGTGGTATGAAAAATATAGCAGTTCAGTAAATCATTCAAGTGTTATTGTACCGATGCAACTTTGGACCACGGCGCCACGCGCGTGAACAGGAACACAGGTAAATTATATTTTATGAAAAACACAGACACCAAAATCAGCGAAAAAAAGAAGAATCTGGAGTAAAATGACACAGTGATGCAACTCGCTGACGAATAGCCCATTACTGTAAAAATACAAATGACATAGATGAGTTATGCTCTAGCAAGGGAAAAGTAATTGGCCTGACTAAAAGCATTGATATAATAACTACATGCACTGCATTCAACAGCGCTTCTATGCAGCGAGTAGCGGACCTCACGTAATGGGGCACCTGTTTCAGGGAGGCAATGATACAATCCATTGACTGGCATCTCATATTATATTCTTTGCATGTAGACAGCTGCACTGTGGATAAGACACACCCGCTTTGCATTCATGAAACCAGGTAGATGAACTCATACTTGTCTCTCCGTTCTTCAATGAATGCCATATTATCAGCCAACTTTCCTCTTTAGACTTTTTGATACACGTTGGAAAGCGCATTCTCCAACACTGCCGCGGAGAGCGTATTCTCCGCAACTCCGACACCACCTCGGAGAGCGCATTCTCCGACACCGCGGCGGAGAGTGTATTCTCCGCAACTCCGACACCACATTGGAGAGTGCATTCTCCGAAACCGCGGCAGAAGGCGCGCACTTTCCGAAACTCCGACACCACGCGGAGAACGCGCATTCTGCGCAACTCCGACACAGCTGCGGAGAGCGCGCATTCTCCGCAACTCCTACTCTGCGGTGGAGAGTGCATTCAGCGAAACCGCGGATGCGCACAATTAGGATAAAACAGAAAGATCTTGACAATAAGAGCCAGTTGGGAAATTCTAAGCTGAATTGCATTGTGTTTGAAATCCCCCAGATCCTCAATTTGTGAACTGTATCTGAAAGTATAAATGAATCAATCAGTTTCTTAAATTAGCCTTTGATCATGTTCTGGCTTGCTGTTGTTTAGAAAGAAATTGGTCCGAGGTCAAACTTACTTGCTGACCCCTGCTTTTATTATTATTATAAATCTGACTCTGCACAAAAAACTACTACTACTACTCCTACTACTACTACTCTATTGTTTCCCTTATTTTCATTATCTTTGTATCTACAATTTTCTCTCACTTTTTTCAGCTAAATTTATAACAAAAACTGTATTATCTTTAATCTACAACAATATTTCCTCAGTGTTCCTGAAAAAAAGTTGATTTAATGGTTTGAAATAACTGAAATTATTCATGTGTAGTTTGTTTTTTTTCTATCACAAACATTCATCAGGAATAAAAACTGTGCTCCTGCAGCTCCTTGTCCTCCCAGCAGAGGCCAGCAGACACTCTGGAGTGTGTGAGTGCTGACTCACTCCGGTTACACACATCTTTAACTCTGAGCTCAAGAGACAAATTAAACTCCTCAGTGATCCATCATCGACACAGCAGGTGTCACTGCCTTTACCAGTAACAGACACACCAGCAGAACCAGCAGCACCAGCAGCACCAGCAGCACCATCAGAACCAGCAGAACCAGCAGAACCAGCAGCACCAGCAGCACCATCAGAACCAGCAGAACCAGCAGAACCAGCAGCACCAGCAGCACCAGCAGCACCATCAGAACCAGCAGAACCAGCAGAACCAGCAGCACCAGCAGCACCATCAGAACCAGCAGAACCAGCAGAACCAGCAGCACCAGCAGCACCAGCAGCACCAGCAGAACCAGCAGAACCAGCAGAACCAGCAGCACCAGCAGCACCATCAGAACCAGCAGAACCAGCAGCACCAGCAGCACCAGCAGCACCATCAGAACCAGCAGAACCAGCAGAACCAGCAGAACCAGCAGCTGCTGTTCTGGTACTTTCATGGGGAGAATCCAGCGTTCACATTAACAGAGGAGGATTTCAGAGAGTAACATCTAGTCTGATTTAACAGATCTGCGATAAATTCTCCTTCATGAAGGTTTTAACTGTGTGGAAACTGTTTTAGAGCATGTTGATTCTAGGTTTGAAGTCACTATATAACACTGAAATCTGGGCAAAAAGGGTGTGATTTCTTCCAAAACATGGGAAGAAGGTAACAAGCAGCTTACATAAAAATGACCCAAAATTTAGTAAGAAATAAGTAAAAAGTTTAGAAAAAATGTATCCAGAAAACTAGCAAAAAAAAAAGTAAAAATAAAATAAAGTAAGATAAAACATAAAAAATGAGAAAGTTAAAAAAAAAACAAAAAAAAAAGGAAATTACTTGAAAATGTGTTTAAAGTTATAATAATTTAGTCAAATAATTTCAAATATAATAATTATGATAACTGTAAATATAGTTTAGATTTAGAGTGTGAAACTGTTTTTGAGTATGTTGAGTCCAAGTTTGAAGTCAGTACAGAACAGTAACTTTGCATTATTTTCATGCTTAACCCTTTGAAACCTGGGCAAAAAGGCTCAATTTCTTTAAAAACATGGGAAGGAGAAGTGACCAAAAAATGTACCTGAAAATTAGCACAAAAAATTGTTACATAAAAAAAAAGACAAACGAGGAGATGACTAACATCTAACATTTTTTTGTTATATGTTTTATTCTTTTGTTAAACTTTAACATTTATCTTTATATAAATTTGAGTATTTAATAATTAAAAAACTATAAACTAATAATTGGAAATTTATTTGCCAACTATTTTGATAAATATTTATTGATGAAAATTTGTATTTTGAGGTTTTGGGTGTATTTTTCTTTATTTCTTTTTTTATTTTAAGTTTTTGTTTTTTTTTCTCCTTTTCTCTTTTTATAATAATTTTGAAATTTATTTTTTTTTCTCATTTTAAGTTTGGGTTTTTTTCTCATTTTTTAAAAATAATTTTGAGTTGTGGGGGGGTTCTATTTTTAAAATAATTATATGTATTATGGTGTTTTTTACTCATTTTTTAAAGAATTTTGAATTTGCAGTGTGTCTATTTCTTTTAATTTTGAAGTTTTTTGGGGGGGTGTTTTATTTTTAAAGGTTTTTCTGCATCATTTACATTTACTTTTAATAATTTGAGTAAATTTTCCTAAAAACACTCAGTTAATTTTCCTTTTGTAACATTTTCATTGCAGGACTTTCATGTGTAACAACATTTTTACTGTATTTTATTAGTATTCTTCTTTACTTAAATACTTTTTCCACCACTGGTTAGTTGTATCAGTTGTTGCTGGTTTCTGTTTTTTGGGGATTTGTTTACTGTAAAATATGATCTAATGTATCATGTAGATATTGTTATATGCCTAATTCTAATAACAGTTTTCACGCACGGCTCAGTGTGTCGACAGTAGAAGTGATCTGCAGCCTTTGTGCTGCAGATTGAGCTGACTCTAAAGTCTGATGAAGCCTAAAATAATGTTGTTTTTTTCTGCTCTGACTGAGAGTCTTTGTTGTCAGTGTTGCTCTCTGCACACTTGAAGCCTTGTTTTGCTCACGTTGGGAACAAAGACGTGTCAGTTTAGTAACCAAAGCACATTGCCTGGTACTCGCAGTGACACCGATATAAATAGAAGCTTTTGTGTCCCGTAAACTTCTTATTTTCAGACCCTTTTGTCTGGCAGAGTTTGGTATAAAAAGAACGACACGAGCGCGACTGGAAGTGGAATTAATTAGACTCAATGACCCCAGATAATAATAATGTTTCAAGAATGTTATTTGGAAGAGCTCACTGGAGTTTCAGGGATGTTTTTACACATTTAAATGTGGAATTTCAACCTCAAATTTGGGGTTTATTTAAACACTGATTTTGGAGTTTCTATAGGAAATGCTGTGTTCATCATCACTGTCCTTCAGCTGTGTCATATAGGAAATATAATCAACATAAATTCTCATGTCCCTCTTTTCCTTTTGTCCAATAACATGCTGAGACATCAAATAGCCACATCACCTGCCATCCAATCAGATGTTCAGCGTCCGCAGAGTCACGCCCGCTCGATCCTCCCTCCTCATCCTGCACTGTCATGGTGCTTGCTCCGGATGCAGTTGTCATGGAGATGGAAAAGGGCTCAGCGTCCACTGGTGGCACTGTTACCATGGAAATCCCCGCAGCAGCAGCGGCAGCAGCCTCGCCGGAGCCGGAGGAGAGTATTCAGCACCATGGACAGCACCGCGCCGGAGCTGCGTCCCCGCACAGGAACCATCGCATGCTGATCGTGATCGGAGAGATTTCCAGCAGCCATCACCTGGACGAGGCCAGGAGACAGATCACGCACGGTGAGTCCACGCAGGAGCGGCCGGTCAGAGGCGCCGGGGCTGCTGGGAACAGGTGGAGAAAGTGACGTGAGCCTGGAAACACTCACACTGCTGCTCTTTTTTGTACAGAGCTCCTTTAACAAGTATTTAAAACTTTCAATTTTTTCAGCATTTTTTGTATTTTTCTTAGGTTGCTTTTGCCCTCTTTCCATTTTTTTCTGTTTTGAAAGAAATCAAGCCAATTTGCTCTCATTTCTAAGAGTTAGGTAATTAATTATTTGTAAAATGTTGGAGGAACGTGTAACAATACTAACAGCTGCAGCTGCAAATTAGCCTTTAACAAGTTTTTAAAACTTTGAACGGGGTTGATTTTAATAAAGAAGCCAGTTAATTAAAATTCAGTGACTTATGAAGAAGGGGGGTTAAATACGTTTTTACTCCTTCTCACTCCTTTTCAAATATGTAAACCAAGTCTTAAAAATTTTGACCATTTCTTTTTTCAGACAAATGGGAATAAAGGCAAAAAAGCAACTTGGAGAGAATCAGTAAAGATGAAAAGAAAGAAAAAATAGACAAGAGAGAGAGAGAGAGAAATAAAGAGAGAAAAAAGGGGCAAACAAAAACTATTTTGATAATCAATGAGTTAAAATTATATAATTAAAATTGTGTTGCACCAAATATATATATATATATATATATATATATATATATATGATCATATTTTAACACCTTTTATCACTACTTTGTGTATTTGAGATCTTCCAAAATTGCAAAAAATCAGATACGCTGATGATAAAATGACCTGGAGAGAAATTAATAAAGTAAATAAATATATTTTAAAAAATAAATATATTAAAAAATGTCCAGAAATCTATCAAAATTAATCATCAGTATATAATTTGTATTAACTTCTTTTATCTACATATTTATATTTTTTCGTGTTTTATTCATATTTTTAAAGCGCTTGCCTGATTAGGTAAGTGGTAAAAAACGAAACAATTCAAACATATTTTTTTCAGAGCTAACGATGGAGGCAGCTAAGCGCAGAGCCGCCTCTCCTCCCTCTTATCTCTGCTGAGCTCAAAAGTGATCAGGCGCTCGGAGAAAACCGGTGAGGGCAAAGTTTAGGAGCTGCGAGCGAGCGTTTCATTATCGTGGACTTTAGTTTTAAGGTGTTAAAGGTTGTGAGTTTAAACATGATTAACTTCGTTTTTTGTTGTTATTTGATACAATTTGTAGGTAAAATTTGTTTTCGGGCACGTTAACATGGAATCATGACTTGAGTGAAATGTTGAGCGTAATGTGCAGTATCGTCCTCCATCAGTGAACGTTGTTCATGTTTTTCTGTTTTCAAACAGGTTTGCGTTCCTGGAACGTCGATCTGAGCGTCTGTGACCTGAACAAGGAGCTGCAGCTGTTTGAGACCCGACACACCGCCCAGTTCTCCGCACAGGTCAAAGGTCAGCCTCAGTTCACTCACTCAGTGTGTAAAAATGCGTCTGCTGAACCGCACAGCAGGCGGGTTTCCATCAGATTTACTCAAATCTTAAGTGATCATTTCAAAATGTCGATAAAAACACAACTGTGTTTCCACTGAGTGATGTCATGCGACTTCTCCTCTGGTGATAACATCCCAGTAACCATGGCGATGGGTGTTCAAAACATTAGCAGCTTTATTTCTATTGCAGCCACTGTACAAGCCGTCATTATTTCCAATCAGAGGCCACGTAGGCATGTTATGGAGCCATGATGGAAAGGCGAGCCCCTCATACGTGGGAGCGGCCACGTATGAGGGATTTCTGGGAGCTGAGAGTCCACGATTTCACAGAGGAATTGTGGATTCAAAACTTTCTCAGAGTTATGTGATGCAATAACAGCTCCTGTAGCTCCTGCTGCATCATTTGCCAGATATGACATTTTTGAATCGCGTTTTTTTAAATTAACATTTTTCCAGGCGTATGTTATATTCACAATTTCAATTTGTGTAATTTGAGAATGAACGGAAACCCGCCTGTTATGTACAGGCTGTTTGTGTGACACGTCTCTGAGCGTTTTTTTCTTTCTGTTGCTCGGTGACTCTGAGCTGTGATGGTATCAGAGTCGAGCTGGAGAGATTTCACGTGTTGCTGCTGATTGTCTGTTGGCGTGCAGCCGTCTGCAGCTGCGTCTGCGGAGCGGATTAGATTACATTCAGTCTCGTCTGCGTCTCCTTTGTCCTCTTTTCTCCACATGTGCACGAGACGGTGTCTGCGAGGCGATGCAGCGTGCATTGATCAGGACGCGTATGCAGACTGCATGTCAGAGTGGGAATCAATAAGGGCTGAATGTGAGCTCTGACTGCTCGGGGAGTATAAGATCGAGCCCTGAGTGCTGAATGGAGCCAGTGTTAATGTGACTGCCCTCACTGTAGTATCTACAAAGAAATGGCCTGTGTGAGCTGCGTTTATTATAACTATTCAGCAGCTACAGTGGCCCAGCGGGGTCAAACCGGGGGCTCAGAAGAGGAGACGCAGTGGCTGAATAAATGGAAGCGAGTGTTCGCTGAGGACGGGTTTTTAAAAGCAGTTAGATCTCAGAGCACATTTCTCCTCCCACACACTTCTTTGGCTGCTAGTGTTACATAAAGAAGAGAAATGAGCTGTTTGTTGACATCAGTGCGGTGAGTTTGACTGTAATATCACAAATAACGAACACTGTCTGATCATTTTACAATCAATCATCTACAACAAATACATCACAGCTGGAAAGATGGAGGAACTAGAACCTTTTTCTACTTCACAAAAAAATTAAAGTTATTCAATTGTTTTTGTACTTTCAGTATACATAAGATACCGGAGTGCATGAAACAGCATCAAAATAGAGCTTTTTATATTAAAGGGCCAGTAAAGGATCCAACACCCCCCGACAGAGATCCTAACTGAGTGCCTATGTCCTAAAACCCGAGACAGGTCCTGAGATTCTAGAAATGCCCTAAAATCTGAGAAATGCCCTAAAATCCTATAAATGTCCTAAAATCCTTGAAATGTTCTAAAATACTAGAAAATGACAGAAATGTCCTAAAATCCTTGAAATGTCTTAAAATCTTCGAAAAGTCCTAAAATCCTACAAATGTCCTAAGATCCTAGAAACATGTACGGGGCCCCTGACCTCCTGTCATTTAATAAAAGTGGCCCCAAGCTGAATATCGCTGCTCTGGTGACAACAACTGTTCAGGGTGAAAATGATTCGGGGCTGTTTGGCGTTACTGCGGCAGGCGGAGCTCAGCTGATGCTTTCTGCCGTCACCGAGTCTCCAGCAGCGCTGAGCTGAAATCTCAACATCAGGAGGGAGAGAAACACAGCAGCACGAGGAGATGAGGAGGAGGAAAGGTGAGCCGACAGAGAGGGAGGGGAGGAGCAGAGTGAGTGTGTGACCGAGGTGAGACACAAGAAAAATATCAACCTGCAGGCGATAATTGTTCTTTAACAGAAAAGGATAATTAATGGAGAACGCTGAATAATTCATGCAGGTGCTGCCAGGAGAGCTTGAATACAGCAGAGTCAAAACGCAGACTCTCACATCTTTGACGTGTGACAGATGGCAGGAAGGAGATAAAACTGTTAAATATTCCAGCGGAAAACCACTAATTGACTGGGAAAACATGTTGGTGTTAACAGGAGTGTGAGATCCAGAGGAGGCGCTGCAGCAGATGATGACAGTGAGACAATGACGTAGTGTGAAATTATGCAGAGCCGGGTCGATTTCAGAGCCTTCAGATAACTCAAAATCACAAACTGCAAAAGTTTGACCTCTGGATGAAGATTTTAAATTCAACATACACAGTCTGATGAGTCCAGTCGCCAGAATAAATGCTGGCATTGTCCATTTCTGCAAACATTTCTATTAAAATATGTTTTAAAGACCTCATTTCTTTTTAGGACATTATTCCTATTTCTTATATTTTTATTTTTTTAATAAAATTTCCTATGTCTCCTTTTCTTACTTTTCTGAATTCTCAGGTCATGTTCTATCACCTTTTCTGTTTTCTTGTGGGACATCTCTTTCCAGGTTGCTCATTACCTTTTTAAGAAAGGCAGGCAGTACATTTCATACATGGCAATTCAAAGTGCTTTACAGATAGAGCGACAAAACATAAAAACATAATAAAAGATATAGATTTACAATAAAAGAGTAAAGAGATAAGATATATAACTAAAACAAAGAAAATCACCATTTAAAATAGCAAAAGGTGCAAAGATAAACTTATTTTAGCCAATAAATAAGTCTGGTTTCAAAGGTTTAAATGTAGGGTTGGGCGATAAAACGTTAACGATATCAATCTCGAAATAACTTTTCCTTGATTGAAATATGAGACATAGTCGATAGAACGTATTCCAGCCATGTTTTGACTGACAACACGAACAGCCAATGATAATAAGAACAGCACCGCAGAGAACCAAATGCAGTGAACGACTTTGACTGTCGAACAGCTGAGTGTTTGACAGCCACAGCATTTCATCATGGCGGATCAAACAGCTGATGGTCCGACAGCAGCGCAGTGAGACAGACAAACAGTGCAGCTTCTCCTCACAGCACCAAAGTGTCTGAAACAGACACATCTGCAGAGGTGAAAGTGACTTCTTTAGACTCTACAGACGACTTTGTGTTAGTTTCAGCTTTAATCAGACTTTGGATGAGTTATTTAGAAACACCAGGACGCATCGCTCCGTGTCTCATCCAGCCGCTCGCGCTGAGCTCTCTTTATTATTACCAGGGGCAGATATAATGTTTTGGGCCACAAGCACATGAGCTTATTTTCAGCCTTTCTCTAACTGTGAATGTTGGCAGCTATAGGAGAAGTAGGCCGACTCAACAGTTTTTAATTCCTGAGGAAAATGATTAATAACACAGAAGTTTGACAGAAGCTGAAGTCAGAGTCCTGCAGTCAGGAGAGGTTGGCCTATTATCAGCACAATGTGCTTAAATTTACCTGAAGTTTGTTTAAGATGGAGCTTTTCATTTTTATATAATGCTGGAAAGTTTAATAAATAATAATAAATCATATGTTTATTACACTCCAACACACCATGGTCACATGACACTGTGTCAGTGAACTGTGAGGGCAAAAAACAAACCACAAAAAAAGAGCAAAAATGTTCAGTTAATGGTGATATTGATTTTAGGTTTGAGGCTCGGACCTTTGCGGGGAGGAAATTTTAGTAACTGGACCTCTTTGAATTTTAGTAGAATAGGTCCTCCAGCTGGTGACGCCTGTTCTACAGTATATTTGTCATGTTCAATGTCTGACAGAAAATAAATATTTAAACCAAAATTAACCTGATGATATCTTCATATCTCACTTAGGAGTCAAAGGAACCTTTAAGCTCAACAGAAATAGTGATTTGATGGATATCGTGATAAATATCGATATCAACTGATATGAAAAATTAACCTGGCTGCTGTTGGCTTTCCAAAGTAACATGAATTGTAATGAGAAGAAAAAGCTCTACTCATGCGATGACTTTGTCTCTAAGTAATAAATCTTAAAGTTAAACACAAATGGACAGTGAGTTTACCTTTAGCAGGTGTCACACCATCCCCCCACCTCAAAAAAAATACTTGTAAAGATGTCTCCCTCTCCCTCCACCTCTCTTTTTTACAACTATTTTTGCGGTCCTTTTCATCACCTTTTCCTAATTTCTTTTTGGAACATCATCATCAAAGGGTTAATGTATGTATATGTAAATATCAGGCTCTTAGAAAAAAACTTAACAGACAAACAAAAAAAACCTGGTACAAACTGTACCACACAGCAGCACACAGATGCTAATGAAGCTATTGATTGTTCTCTGTCTTTGTGTCTGATTGTTGCTCGCTCTGCCTCACTGCTCACACACACACACACACACACACACACACACACACACACACACACACACACACACACACACACACACACACACACACACACACACACACCAGCTACAGTCCTGAAAAGCACTGTGGCAGTAAATGATGCAGGTAAACACACACAGAGACAGAAGCAGCATGTGAACGTACAGAGACGTGTGCAGCAGCCTAAGAAGACAGTATGTCCCTCAGGACCACACACACACACACTAAAACACACAGCTATAGCATTGTGTTTCAGTAATTTGCAGGATTTGTCTCGCCAGTCTGGACGTCCATTCTTCCATCTAAGTAATTGAATATGATGTAAGAGATTATCTGCAGCGGTCCGGGAAGTTGCATTATAGTGCATTATAGAGTCCACTCTGCACTGGATTTCCTCCATTTAATTATGAAATCATAGCTATTATTATCATGTTATAATAACAGTTACTCAGAGTAATGCCTGCCTATATGGTGTTTTCTTATGAGCACGGAGAAGCTGCAGATAGACCACTGTTTGACACCGAGAAACAAAATACCAAACAAAAAAAGGCTGAAAAACATAAGTAAACATAAGTTTTGTTAAGGAGTCAGTGTTTTTGTTTTATTTCTAAAAACAGGCCGACTTTAATCCCAGAGTGCTTTTTTATTTATCCCACAGGGACTGTTTTTGGGGCATTTTAGTCTCTTTTCTTCTTCCTGTTGTGATAACTGTGTGTGTGTTGATGCATGTGTCCTAAATGTAGTCCAGATTGTGTATTTGAGTGTAATCAGTGAATTTGCAGCTCAGCTCCTACAATAAGTCTAAAATACACTGTGGAAACTAAATAGTTACATTCAGACTGTTCAGGTCCAAAAATGCTCCATTGAAACCCATTCAAACTGACATTTTTGATCCCACAGCCATCAGAGCAGAAAAACAGGACTTGTATTATTTCTGGGTGTCATTCTGGGCTTTTGACTCTGAATTTGTCATTTTGACTATTTTCCACCTGATGAGGTCATTTTGACCATATTTGGCATATGGAGGAAATACATGCTATTTCCACTAGGTGACCTGTCACAGTCAATGTAGCTGCTGATCACTGACATATCCCAGACTGTCAGCAGCTACACTCACACACTGACATATCCCAGACTGTCAGCAGCTACACTCACACACTGACATATCCCAGACTGTCGGCAGCTACACTCACACACTGACATATCCCAGACTGTCAGCAGCTACACTCACACACTGACATATCCCAGACTGTCAGCAGCTACACTCACACACTGACATATCCCAGACTGTCAGCAGCTACACTCACACACTGACATATCCCAGACTGGGATTATCTGCTGAGCATGAAGTATATAGAATATAATTCATTTTTTGTGTTTGGGGGGGAGTCCATCTAAAAACACAGTGGCGTAATTAAAGGCTTAAAATTCTGAAAATTGATGAATATTTTATGATTAGGACTGATGTTGGTTAAAAAAAAACCCTCAATGAAAGTAGAAAATCTTATTAATGTACTTTTTTTTCATAGCCTTATTTTAAAAAAGTGCATTTTGTTTGCAGAGTGGTATGAGTGAGTGTTTGACGCTGCATAAAAAATAATAATGTATAAAATCAATATTGCTGCTAATCACTGACATATCCCCGACCGTGATACTAAAAATAATCTACACAGCATGTAGTATTTTGCAAATAATTCAATTTTTGTGGTTTATTTTCCATCTAAAAAGTGGCATCATGACAAAAATCTGGCGTTTAAAGGGTTAAAATTCAGAAAATTCATGAATATTTAATAGTTATGATTAGGACTGATGTTGGTTTAAAAAATAAACTTAATGAAAGTCGAAAATAATATTAACGTCTAATATTTGTGTGCAGAGCGATTCGAGTGTGTGTAATATTAAAGCGGACTGTAAGGGTTAATGGCAGCGAGAGAGAGAAAATGTCTTTATGTCAAAAAATAAAATAGACTGAACAAAGGACGCTGAGGTTATGTGCTTTCAGGGCATAAAAAAAAAAAAAAAACCTGAAGCCCCCTGAGAGAGCGAGCGGACTCAAAGGCCTCGCTGCCGGAGGCTCAGACTTCAAACAGGCCAACATGAAGACTCAGCTCCGGCCTGAACGGCAGCAGCAAACCTCTCCGACTCTCAGTCTGCGTCTCTGACTCTTTTTTAACGAGACGAGGCCGGAAAAGACCAGAAACCAACATGAGTGAGTCCGCCTCTGAGTACTGTCTGACCTCCTGTCTGTGGCTCTCAGCTTCAGCGCCTCAGGAGGATTTCTTTTTTTTTTCTTTTAAACATTTAGAAAGCTTAATTTCCTTAAAAACACAGGAAGAAGTCAATAAGCAACTTAAGAAAGGAGACAAAAAAAATAGCAAAAAGTACAAGAAAATTACCTGAATATTCACAAAAAACCCAGACCCCCCCAACAAACAAACAAACAAACAAACAAACTAACTAAAAAGTGGACAGTTCTAAAAACAAAAACAAGTAAACGACATGAACAGCTTAAAAATATAATAATTCTATAAAATGAATTTAAATACATAGTTATGATTTTAAATAAGTTCTTCTACAGAAAAAAAGTAAAAGTAAAAAAACAAAAAGAGAGAAGGAGATAATCTGACACAAGTGTGAAAAATATATATATTTTTCTGTAACATTATTTTAATTAGAAAACAATGAAGGAAATGAGCAACTAAACAGGAAATGGCCCCTAAAATTGGCAGGAAATTAAAAAAGAAAGGTAACTAGAAATTAACCTGAAAATAAACACTTTTTTTGTTTTGTTTTCTGTGACATAATTTTAAATATTAAAAATTAAGTATTATATATAGAGAGAGTTTTCTGGACATTTTAAAAAAACTTTAAAAATATACATAATTTTCCTACATCTCTTCCCAAAAATGTATTTATTTAACTAATCTTCCAGACATTTCTTGCTACTTCGTTCTCCCCATGTTTTCAACTGAAATCAAACTAATTTGGTCAGGGTCTGTAGGTTTAAATGCAAAAACAAAAAACAATAAGAGACAAGAAAATAATCCCAAGAAAGTGTAAAATGATCTTATTTTTTCTGTAACATATTTTTAAATATTTTCTGATTTGTAGTGCTTTGTTGTTGTGTTTCCAGATTTAGGGATTCAGTTTGAGCGAAAGTGAACGAGCCGAGACAGAAATCAGTCTTGTGTTTTGCAGCAGGAGGCAGCGAGAAGGAGCGGCGGGTGTGGAGGAGGTTATTGTGGACGTGAAGGCGCCGTGAGGAGCTGAGTGAGACGCTGAGCGCTGAGAGTCGCCAGTAAAGAGAAGCTTGTTATTGCTATCCTGCTCCTCTGAGAAACGCTCTCATGCTGCACTGGTTTTAAAGGAGACATGAGCCAAAATATGAGTTAAAAGTGCAAAAACATTATCTTAAATTTAGTAAAACACACAAGGAAATTACCTGAAAAAATGCTTAAAAATGTATTTTCATTCAGTTACAAAATTTTAAATATATTATTTAAAAAAATATATCAGGTTTTTTTCAAACTATAAATATATATATTTTTCTCTTTTTTTAAAAGCTAAAAAATGCAAAATATTATTTAAAAGTGCAAAAACATTACCTTAAATTTAGTAAAACAAATATAGTCTTTTCTTATGTAAGAGCTAAAAAAATAGTTTAAATAGTTTAAAAATAGTTAACAATGCAAAAACATTACCTTAAATTTATTAAAAAATCAAAAATAAAATAAACATTCTGTTACAAAATTTTAAATATGCTATGAAAAACTAAAAATATTTATGGTTTTTTTTTCAAACTATAAATATATCTTTTTCCTCTTTTTTTCTCTAGACCTAACATTTAAAAAAATAATTTTCTAAATCTAACTTCTTACAATTTGTGAAACATCTCCTCCCTAAGTTGCATATTGGCCTCTGGTCATATTTTTTAAGGAAACCAGCACGTTCTCGGTTCAAAGGTCTAATCTTGGATTTAAGGCTGACTGGATCTGGATTAAAGCCCACACAAAGTTCACAGGTCAGACGAGGTGTGATGTGGAAAGGTCATGTTGGAAAATTGATCTGATTCATGCAGTCGGTGAAAAATTCAGAAGCGGCCGAATCAGAGATTCGCTCCTGATTTGGTTTTCAGGAAAAAACCTCTCAGAGCACACACAAGCTGTCTGCAGGCTGACCGTAATACTACAGCTTCTCCCCGCGTGTGCCCCGAATACTAATCTGCTGCTGGAGGAGGAGAAGGAGGAGAGGAGGAGGAGGAGGAGGAGGAGGAGGAGTGCACAGTCATCATGGCTGACGGGAACACACACAGGAAAACTGGACCACCATGAAGGCTCGGAGCTGCTTCACTGTATTTGTCAGTGTGGAGAGATCGAGAGCTATAACTGAGGATTATTTTATATAATAAAAAAAATATATATAGAAAATATATAATTTCCAGTGAAACGTAAAAATAAAGGTCTAAAAATAAGCATTTACCCATTCATAAAGATCTTCCTCTAATTTAATTACCTCTTTAAAAGCCACCAAATCAACAGGCTTTCTTTTCTGTCTTTTTCATCTGTTCCTCTATTCCTTTTTTGTTTTGTTTAGTTTTATTTTATTTTTTATTTATTTATTTTTGTTTTGTTTTGTTTTTTTGTGATGTCTTTGCTAATTTGTTTAATTCTTGATTGCTGATTTTTGCACAACTACTGTCCTCCTCCACTGTGTTTTGTATGTTTTGCACATATTAGTCTGACTTTTTTTGCAAAGTAAGTAAAAAACAAAACAAAAAAAGAGCATTTACAGACTAAAGCCGCTTTATGCTTAAAAAATGTATTGCACTTTTATGGAAAAACCTACAGACTGAGCAAAAGTCAGTGGTTAACACATATATTGAAGGGCAAACAGAATTAATCTGAGAATATATGGAGTCCCTTTATAAATTATGCAGAGGATTTAGATCTACCACATGATCAAGTAAACGGCTAATTTTTTATTGGGACGAACCTGGTTAAATAAAGGTTAAATTTTTAAAAAAAAACCAAAAAAACAAGCTATGTCTAGAGAAAAACAAGAGGAAAAACAACTACATTTGTAGTTGGAAAAAAACCTATATTTGTAGTTTTTTAGTCAAAATTTTGTAACAGAATGATTATACATTTTAAGCACTTTTTCCAGGTAATTTCCTTGTTGGTTTGTTCTGTTTATTTGTTGTTGTTTTTTTTAAACTAAATTCAAGCCAATGTTTTTGCATTTTTAACTGACATTTTGCTATTTTTAGGTCTTAAAAAAATAAAAAATTAAGGTTAAATAAATAAATAAAAATGACTAATAGTATGTATAAAATATTTATTTATGTATTTATTAATTTGTCTTTTAAATTCATCTAATATTTAGCATTTATTGCAATCACTGCACTCCGTTATGTGAAAATTACCTTTTTTTTAACATGTGGAGAATTATTCTAATTTTTATTTCATGTATTGTTTCTTTATTAGTTTTCCCCCATTCTATTTATTACTTATTTATTTATTTTATTTTATGTATTTATTTTTGTCCTGTATTAAGATCTAATTATATGTTATGTTATGTGTTATGTAATAAAAAGCTGCTTCTGACAGCATGTAAAATCCAAATGAAAATATTGTGGAGTGACGGCAGGATGGCTTTGTGATATGAAAGCTCTGTTGTTTATCAGCGTTTATAAATGATTTAGGAGGAATCTGAGACGGCATTTTTTCACCTCATCATTCATGTCATGGATCTAAATTTGAACAAAGATCTTAAAATAAAAAAACAGTCAAGTTTATCTGCAGAGAAACAGATTTAGACGCAGTTCAACAATCTGAACATTATTTTAACTAAAAAAAACAAACAAAACTGTCTGATATCGGCCACGCTGCTGCTGCGTTCAGATGGATTTACTTGTAAAGCCACAGTGACATTTTTCATTAACGTCTCAGCGGAGTAAAAGTGTGCTGCAGGAAAATAACACCATCCGATGGCAGCAGGAGTCGCCTCCAGACTCTGAGAGGCTCAGCGAGCCAAAAAGGCAGCGACCTCCCTGATGGGTGGCATATGTGCTGAAGGAGAGCCAGCGCCCTCGAGCCTCGCAGCCGTCCTGAAGGCCTCAGAGGAGCTACACACACACACACACACACACACACACACACACACACACACACACACACACACACACACACTGATCTGACTGAGGACTGACATACTGAGCGAAGACGAGGAGAACAGGAGTTAAACAGGAGGGTTAAAGATCTGAGACGAGGCGGCTGATGTTGTCTGACTGAGGCATGCAGAGGGACGAATGTGAGGAGAACTACGGAGCAATTAACCCTTTGAAACCCGAACAAATCTGTTTGATTTCTTTCAAAAACATGGGCAGAAAGTGATGACCAACTTAACAAGACATGGCCCGAAAATTAGCAAGAAATTACAAAATGTTAAATGAAAATTACTTGAAAATAAGCAGAAAAAACAGCAATTACATTAAAAGGAAAAAATGCATATATATATACTTTCTTTTCCTTAACATGATTTTAAATATAAAATTATAGTAATAAAAAAAATATTTACCTGGAATCTTTTCTCTTTTTTAAAAATAATTTTAAATACCCTCCACCTTTTTCAAAACGAATTACCGAGTGATTTTCTTGTCATCTTTTATCATTTTCTTTGTCACTAATTTCCTGCAATTTGTGGTGCAATTCTTGTCCAGTTGCTCATTGCCTTTTGCACATATGTGCCACCTCTGTCAAATCATGGACTACATCTCCCAGAAATCCCTCATACGTGGCCGCATCCACGTATAAGGGGCTCACCTTTCCATCGTGGCTCCATAACACGCCTACGTGGCCTCGGATTGGAAATAATGGCGGCTAGTTTGGTGGCTGCAATAGAAATAAAGCTGCTAATGTTTTGAACATCCATCACCATGGTTACTGGGATGTTGTCACCAGAGGAGAAGTCACATGACATCGCTCAATGGAAACGTAGTCATCTCAAAATTGTGTTTTATCCACATGCCACCTGAGATGCGAGTGTAAAAACTTTTTTGCAGCCAAAGCATCATGTGACCTAGAAACGTTCCTCCATGGCAGTTTTGTGAAATATGGCTCTTTGAATCACCTAAAATATCACCTCATGCAAGCGTAAAAACTTTTTATAAATGGGAGTTTTTTCCTCATTGACATGTTTCCATTAGACTTATTTTATAGTCGCACTTTGAGAGTTAATGGAAACCCGCATTCCTATGGCGAAAAGTTAAAACTCTCCTCTTCTTCCTCTCCAAAAATCTTGACCTCTTGTAAATTAAAAACCCTCGACAGCCTGTTTTCAGCCCCTGCAGACGCCCACAGACTCCCGGAGGAGCGGTACTGAGTTGCGTCATGATGAAACGGACACATTATGACGCACAGGTGATCAGCTCATCCATCACCGAGCGTCCATTAGTCCGCTCACAGCACGCCGACTCCTGACCGACTGATGAGGCTCTGGCAACACGAAAGATCCCGTTTGGTCCCAGAAGAGGAAGAGTAGGAGGAGGAAGAGTAGGAGGAGGAGGAGGAGGAGGGTGGCAGTAATGGCCTCCATGAATGCAGCTGTCGCCCACATGGAGCAATTAATAAAGAGTCAGCGGACGCGCGCTGCGGACTGATGGCTGGTAAACAAAAGCTGGAGGCGCGGCGAGGCCTCGGGGGGATGTGGCGGTCAGTAAAGCTCAGTGACGGAAACTCAATATCACTGTTTACTTTCCTTCACTGGAGTACTATTATCAGCTGATTACAGCCAAACCCGTCTGTGGCCTTAAACCGCACTTTGATTATGTTCTGTGACGCGTTTTATGATCCGCAGTTAGGAAAATATCTTAATTTTGATTTCTACCATTCAGGCACTGTGTAACTAAGATGCTTTTTAAAATAGTTGATTGACATTTTTCTCCTGTTCTCTTCTTTTTTTATTGTGTTCATTTTACCATGTTTTTGGTGACGTTTGCACATTTTTCTGCTTGTTTATCGGCAGGTTTTGGAAAAACTAAAAGGCCCAAATTTAATGAAACTTTCTGTAAAAATTGGAAAAAAGGAAGAAGCCATTAAGTTTTCTCGCAGATCTGAAAGAATCTCACTCCGAACACCTCACACGGTGACGGTTGGTCAGGGAGAGGAACGTTCCCACAACACTGGCAAACGTTACCTACAAGTTGCAATAATGTTTTAAAGAAACTGTTTTAATCTAATGTTCAAAGAACGTTTTAAGGATGTTTCTCATTTCAAATAATGTTCCTTTAAGTTTAGATGCTGACGAAGACGTCATGGTTTAACTGCAACGCTCTGAGGATGTTTTGGTGACGTTGAGAGGTGACAGATCACAGAATGGTTGTTTTAAAGAAAAACCACAAATCTGAGCGTCACGGTGGAACTGGAGGAAAAGTCAGAGGACTGAAAACGCCACGAAGATTCATCCTCTGGGAACCATGAACCCAGCTAGCAATTTTTGGTTCTAAAAACGTTCTGAGAACGGTACAATGCAACCAATGTAATGTTTTAGTAACGTTATTTGAAATGTGAAACATCCTCAAAACGTCCTTTGAACTTTTAAATGTTTCCTTAAAACATTATTGCAACTTTAAGGTAACATTAGCCAATGTTGTAGGAACGTTCCCTGCCAGCTGGGAATGTCAGTGCTTTCTGCCGACTCATCCAGTCGATGTTGAGATATTTCGGTTTGAACAGACGAACACTGCCGTCTTCAGAGCGTCGCAAAGATTCTTTTTTTTAATTACTTTCGCTGATAAATGAAGTGATAACGTTCACATCTCGTGTGACGTACGACACGATCTCCCCACAACCCCACACCAGAGGCTGCGTGGGTGTTCACAGAGCGTGACGGACGTGATCTCAGGTCGAAGCTGACGGGCAGAGACAGACGTGAGTGATGGCTGCAACACAGGAGAGGCAGTCAGAGCTGAGCAGCAATATCAAAGCCCACACACACACACACACACACACACACACACACACACACACACACACACACACACACACACACACACACACACACAGGTATATTATCTGCTGCTCCAGTCTCCACACGCACACAGGACATGCTGGCAGGGAGACGGAGGGGGAAAGAGGGCAGAGCAAACAGTGTTCACAGAGTAATGGAGGCAGATGCATCATGATTCGGCAGTAATAAAATGTTGCTGAGTCAGCAGGTGCACTTCCTGTGTCTGAACGCTGCTACATTATTAACCACATCCACAACTTTATTTTTGTCTTCTCTCTACTGCGATCTTTAAAAGTTTCCCCTCTGATGGGGATTACGGTAACGATGCTGAAACAACAGGAGAACTGACCGAGAGTTTGTCTCCGACTCGAGGCGTCGTTACAGCGGAGAGACGCAACTTTTGTAAAATGACAGGTCAGGGGTCAGTCTCAGCTGCCCTATACATGTTTATAGGATTTTAGGACATTTCTAGGGCTTTTGGATGTTTTAAGGACGAAGATTTTAGAATTTTCTAGGATTTTAGAATAGGACTTTTCTAGAATTTCAGGAGGTTTCTAAGATTTTAGGACATTTTTAGGATTTGAAGATGTTTCTAGGATTTTAAAACATTTCTAGGATTTTAGGATGTTTGTAGATTTATAGGACATTTTGGGGGATATTGGCATGTTTCTAGAGTTTTTGGTCATTTCTGGGATTTTGGGATGTTTCTAGGGTTGTAGGACATTTGGATTTTAGGATTCTCTGGGATTTTAGAACATTTCTAGGGTTTTAGATGTTTCTACAATTTTAGGACATTTGCGATACGATACGATACGATACGATACGATACGATACGATACACTTAATTGTCCCCATAGGCGAAATTTGTCTTGGACTCATCTGCTGTGTACTTACAACAAATACAGTATGACACCATGACAGTAAAAACACAAAAGCCTGAACAAAAACAACATCAGATATGCAACTGCACATAGTCCCAGTTACACTTAATACAAATTGTGCACACATTGTACTCACCCATTAATAATAATAATAAAAAAAGCAAATAATCTCGGATTTTAGGGACATTTTAAGGATTTTGGACCTTTACAAAACTCAATGACATTTCCAAGATTTTGTCACATTTCTATGATTTTAGATGTTTGTATGATTTTAGGACATTTCTAGGACTCTAGGACGATTCTCAGATTTTAGGACATTTCTTGGATTTCAGGACATTTCTAGGATTTTGGGACATTAGGATCTCAGACAGGAGCTCTGTTGGGGGTGTGGTGGATCCTGTGTTGGCACATTTTGATCAACAAGCTCTATTTTGATGCTGTTTTATGCACTCGGACACTTTACGTACAACTACATAGGATATATATATACTAAAAGGTTATATGCTAAAAGTACAAAAACAATTCCCAGTGTCAATCACTTTATTTTTACTGTGAATGAGAAAAAAGTTAAGGGGCCACCCGGCACCTTTTGGGGGCCAGATGTAGGCTGCGGGCCGTAAGTTGAGTATCACTACTGTAAGTGCTCTTCTTACAGTGATCAGTTTCATTCATTGATTTGTGCCTCAAATATTCAGCAAATCAGTGCTTTGAACAGCGATACGTGCTCAGCAACAGGAAGCTGATTGATGTGCTTCGGATAATAACCCGCGGGGACGACGTGCAATCTGTGTCCCCGTCAGTTATCTAATGAGAGGTTAAAATTTTAATGACACGCCTTAAAAATTTCCAGCATTTGTTCTGGGCGCGGTTTAAGCGAACGCGTGCTGATTAATAATTCAGCCGCCGTTATTGATCCGTGCCTCTGCAGTCAGGGCTGTACATCAAGGAGGAGGGTCCCCGGCTGCACAGCTTTTCATCTGGACCTGACACACACACACACGCACGCACACACACACGCCGACACGTGTGTGTGAGCAGTACACACACACACTCAAAGATGTGAAATAAGTGTAATGTGAGCTGCAGTGAAAGACGACAGTCTGCAGGGACGTTTGTGATGTCCTTGGGATGGAGGACGAATTCACTGAGTTTTCAGTTCGTTAGTGAACAATCTGCTCCAGTACGACGCTGCAGCGACGTTTATCATTTATGACGCTAATGTTCAGTTTATGTCGACAAAAACGTGGTTAGGGAGGTGTTTGAGAGGTGGTGACAGATTTAAAAATGTATTTCTCAGATTCTGTCCACCTTCATTTATTAGGAAGGACTGCTGAACGAGCCTAAAAGGCCCAGGGGCCCAAAGTGTCAGGGGCCCCCCTGACCTTTATCTGCAAAATGACTGCTGACACGCGTCAGCAGTGAGCAGTGGCGAACGGGTTGTTTTTTGTTTTTGTTTTTTCTTTTTCTTGTCACCTTTTCCTAATTTTGTCCAATACATGTTTTTTTTCCCATTTTGCTCACTGACTTTTACCCTGTGTTTTCAAAAACAAATCAAAGTGCCGCACGGTTCGTAAAACGAGTCTGGAAGGCTGAACGAGGCACAAGAAGACTGATGTCGATCCAGGTTTCGAAGAGTTTAAAAGCACAGATGCGAACAGTGAGGCGAGAGGAAATAATCAGAAGATCACAAAATCATTCATCATTACATCCTCTCTGTAAAGATAAACACCTGAAAAATACTGACAATACGCTCAGCTGTTGAAATATTTTAGTTTACCAAAAGATGTGGCGAGATTTAGGGACAAATTTCATTTTTAAACTACCTTTAAAAAGTGACAAATCTACCCTGTATAAAGTCATGGCACCAGTTTTTGGCTGAATTTGAGCTGTTAAAGTTCAAGTCAGACCTGACTGAGTTGTACAGTAACTGCGTGTGACAAACGGTGTTTACGCGTGTTGTTTTGCCTCGGGGTTAAATCTCCTCACTCGCTCGCAGATGTATTTTTAACAGCTCAGCTCGGTGAGAAAACCGCTGCGTTTTTTTTTACTGATCCAGTTTGACTGATCTGAGTTTGAAGCTCCCCGTCACAACCTTCACAGAAACACAAGTCTGCCGATGTGACCTTGACCGGCTGCTCTGTGTGTGTGTGTGTGTGTGTGTGTGTGTGTGTGTGTGTGTGTGAGGACTGAGAGTGATGTAAGGGCTGGAGGAGGAGGAGGAGGAGGAGGAGGAGGAGGAGAGCTGAAATATCTGAGACATTCAGGGAGAGAAAATGAGCGCGTCTGGAGAGAAGGGCGCGGCTCGGCTAACAGCTGTGTAACATTTCGAGGAGGCTGCCGGTCATCTGAGATGATGCTGCATCGGTGCTGCTTCGACTGAGCCCAAACACTGACGGGCTTTTTACAGCGATGGTTAAAATACCATGGCAACCGCTGGCAACGCTCTTTGCAAGCTTTATTATTTTTATGATCAGAGCTGAAGATTAAACTTTTCTTTTTTTTCCTCCTGTTCAGCAACGTTGAGCCACTGAAGCTAATTTCTGCTAATGTGATGACGGAAAAATATCCTGGAGTTCATTACAATAATTAATTATATTAAAAAAATCTTTTGTATCTCAAAATAATGAGAACTTTTTAAAAAATACATTGACTTTGTATCAAAACAATGCAAAGTTTTTCAAATTCAGGTCAGGTTATGATAAAGTATTTCTAAATAATTACTGTATCAAAAATTAACAAGATAATTTTCTAAATAATTTGGCTTTGTGTCAAAATAATGTGGAAGGGTTTTCAAAATAATGGAAACGTTTTTCAAAATAATATCTTCTTATCTCAAGATAATGACATAGTATCTGAAAATAGGATTATTTTTCAAGATAATGACTTAGTATCTCAAATTTTTTTTTAAGATAATGACACCAACATAAACATAATAAAAGCTTTTTTTTAAAAAGACGTAGTATCTCAAAATATGAGAAACGAGAATGAAATGATGAAAATGAGAAACTTTCACAATGATGACTTCATATCTCAAAATAATGATTTTGATTCTCAAAACTAAAACTACAAATCTCAAAATAATGATTTTGTATCTCAAAATTATTACTTTATAACTCAAAATAATGACCTAATATCTTGAATTGATGATTAAGTGTGTCTTAGATTTCTTTTCAAGATAATGTCAGAATCATAAAATAATGAAAACTTAAAAAAAAAAAAAAAGAAAAAACAGAAAAAGAAATAATGAGAAACAATTGACTAAAGATCTTGAAATGATGATCTGGTCAAAATAATGACATTTAAAAAAAAAACAAGATTTAGTATCACAAAATAATAAGAAACAATACTAAGTATTTACCAAGTATTACCAAGTATTTACCAAGTATTTTGATAAATATTCTCTTTATTTCGGATACTACTATTCTTACTTAGTTATTATTTCCATTTTCTTCTAATTACAATGATTTACAGGATCTTTATTTACATCGGCAGAGACGGCTCCCATATAAAGGTGTTTTTCTGCCTCCCTTTGTGAGATATTCTTGTCTCAAAGGAAACTATTCTCTGTGATCCACAAAAAAAAAAACGTATTTAAGGGACAAAGTGATGAATGTCTAGACATTTTTGACAGGAAACTGAAACACTAATATCGAGCTCTCTGAATTAACATCCGTCTATGCATCTGCTGGTCAAAAGTTATGATTCATGGTTTACAGTGAGCAGAGATAATTTTAGTTTGTCCCACCCAGCAGCTGCTCTTTGAGTCACAGCTGTTTGAAAAGTCCCGTTCCTAAAAAAGACAAAACTCTCACATCCCGCTCAATAATAATAATAATAATAATATCTAACTTTATCTGTGTTAATAACCTAAATCTGTAGATCATTTGTTTCCCTTTGTGGTCAAAAAAGAATGGATAAATAAAACCTTACAGCTAAATCCCAAAATTTAATCTGCACATTAAATTAAAATAATACTGTATTCATTCCAGGCCACCCGTGGGGCCAGCTTCATAACATGTGCAGCAAATTAACCCTTTGAAACCTGAGCAATCTGGCTCGATTCCTTAAAAAAAAAACCTGAAAAGGAGGCAGTGAGCAACTTAACAAAAGATGACCCCCAAAAATTTGCAAGAAATTTGCAAAGAGATGCAAGAAAATTATCTAAAGCAAAGAAAAATAAAATAAAATAAAATAAAATAAAATAAAATAAAATAAAATAAAACAAAAAAAACAAGGAAATGAACTGAAAAAATGCTAAAAATTAAAAAGAAAAAATTGAACATAATTTCAAATAATAATAATAATAATAATAATGTGATAATCATTATTATTATAGTTTTCCATACATTTTTTTGACACTTTATGCCATGCAGCTTTATCATGTCATAATTTGGTTCTGTGTAAAAGTGCAGGGCGGTATAAAGGGGGGTGTTCATTGCGGCTCTATGACGCCGTCTCTGTGTAAAAGTGGCTACTGACAAAGAGTCGGTATTTGAGGACTTTGGACGGAGAACGAGCTGGTGAGCAGAGGTCCTTGAAACACTGTTTAGATATTATCTGTCCAAGTAAGCCAATTAAAAACATATTTATTCATTTATTTGTTTGTTTCTGGTAAATGTTTAATGAGGTGTGTGTGGGGGGGACTCATGACCTCAGTATTTCTAAAATCCTGTCTGCGGCCCTGCATTAAATACCCCCATGGCATAATGACTCAGAAACTCCGCCTATTATTACGAGAAGTCGACCATGACTGTTAACCCTTGTGGTACTCTTTAATATGCTTTTAATGATCAGTCCTCATCATATCCATTATCAAATATTCATTTATTTTCAGAATTTTAACACTTTAAATGCCAGGTTTTTCTCATGATGCCATTAGGTTTTTGGATTAGATAAAAAAACCAAAAAGATTTTTTATATTTTCACAGCCTGGGATATATCATTGATTAGCAGCAACATTGATTTTTATACATTATCATTTTGTGCAGTGTCAAATACTCACACTCATACTGCTCTGCACAACAAATGCACTTTTCAAAATCAGGCAATAAATTATATGGCTGCACATTTTCGTGCTGGAGTGGGCTGTCGGACATGTTAGCGCGCTGGAGCGAGCTGCCCGACATATCTACGTCGAACATGTCTACACTGGAGCGGGCTGTAGGATATGTCTGCGTGCTGAAGCGGGCTGTCGCACATTTTGGCACTGGAGCGGGCTGTCGGAGACATGTCCGACTGTCAGACACGTCCATGTTTGAGTGGGCTGTCGGACACATCGTATATATATGACGTGTATGTATATATATATATATATATATATATATATATATATATATATATATATATATATATATATATATATATATATATATATATATATATATACACATATATATATATATATTTGCATCCTTTGTTTAGAGAGAATGTTGCCCGAACTTTAAGCAGAACGTTCTACTGCATTGGTTGCATTTAAACGTTCTCAGAACGCTTTTAGAACCAAAAATCGCCAGCTGGCTCTGATTTACGTGAACGCTGCTGCTGCAACCTCAGAAACCGGAGTGTACGAGCGGCTCCTGAACGCCTCACTGGGCAGCAGCGTGTAGGTGTTGAGCTGAAGCAGGCCGCTCCTGCTGCCTTCATCATCCTCATCCGCAGCAGCAGCAGCAGCAGCAGCGCCCCTCCCTCCCCCCCTCCCCCCCTCCGCACAGACCATCCACACACTGAAGGACGGTAAGACTCTCCACCGTTTACCCTCCGCACACCCGCACATCCCGCAGACCTGCAGCCGGAGCATCTGCGCTTCTTTTCGGCCGGAGGGCGTCGATATAGACGCGATAAAAGCGGGCGGTGACAGACCGGGACTGCTGGTGCGTTTTATAACCGTCCGTCTGGAGCGTCACGGTGCTGCAGATTCACCGGAGGAATCCGCCCGCAGGAAAACAGGAATTTATACTGACATTGACTGTAGGCAGAGAGGCCGCGGACTGCATCTGATGTGAGTATCATTATTTATCATCATGATCATCTCACTGCATATGATCTGAAAACATCCAGGAGCGCGTTTTATGTGATTCACCTTCAGCAGCTGCATACAGGCTTCATGCAAATGTTGCATTTAAGTCACACTGTGTGCTTTGAGCAGCAGGATTTTAGGAGGTCATGAGTCCGGATTCCTCCCAGCATAACCTCGGGTGATTACAGGCAACAGAAAAAACGACTAAATTGGGCTTATTTTTTGCAGTTAAATGTTAAAATGCATGTTAAATCCTTACATGATGGTCCACATTCTATTTTAGGGACTGTTCTTAATTTATCTGAGGAGGGGGTTGGCTGTGGTGTGACTTAGATATGACAAATAGTGTCCACAAATTATATTAAGGCTGCCACTTAAAATTATTTTACTATCGATTAATATGATACTAATTTTTTTCTTGACCAATTGATTATTCATTTGGTTTTGAAAATGTCTGAAAATAGTGACAAAGGTTATCAGAGCACCTGTGTGCGTGTATATATAATCAGTAAATGATGTTAAAGTGATAATACTTTTGAACTTTTAAATAAGGGACTGTTCTTTACTTGTCAGAGGAAAGGGGTGGCTGTTGTGTGTGTCTGCTTGGGTTTTTATTTGGGTTTATATTTATTTATTTATTTCCAAAGCTGCAAAGCTGCAGATATTTTTCCTGGAGCCTCCCTGAGGGATTTGGGGAAATGTATGACCCGCCCTCCACCATAAATGAGTTGTCAGATTTTAAAGTTAAAAGTTGAAGCTTAAATTCTAAAGTTGGTTAATTAAAGAAAAAACAACACGATTTTCCACTCTTGACACGCATGCTGGTTAGTTTGTGCAAACGGTTTATTATAAATTTTAATTAAGACACATAATAAAGTGATTTTGAGGAAACGTCACTATTTAAGCTCAGATTTGATTATGATTTTGTTTTTTTTTTCTGATGGAACTGTTTCTTGCACATAATGTGTCCAAGGACCATCGGAAAGTTAAAAATTTCAAAAATATTTTCTGTTTTTCTGGTTTCTGGCTATAATAAACAATGTAATTTTGGCCATTCTTATTTATTTTTCTTGAATAATGAAAAAAAAGGTCACCAAACTTTTCAAAGAAACAAAACCAACATTTTATAAAACAAAATTCCCCAAATGCTCCTCCCCTTAAGCTAAAAAACTCCAAAAAACACATCCCCCTTGGTGCCTAATTTTTTTGACATGCCTTACCACCCTTGCATCAACTCCTCTCATAAATAACTAACAGTCCCTAAGCAAATGTTATATAAAAGTAAGACAAAAAATGTTTTTTTGTAAATTTATATTCTTGGAAATGCAAAATAAAATGCTTTAAAGCATCATGGATGGAAATAACATTTACTTAGGGACTGTTTGTTATTTATGGATTTATGGGAGGGGGAGGGATGTCAAATCATTTTTAAGCACTGGGGGCGGGGCTTGTGTTTTGTAAATGGCTGTATTTTGTATTCATTTTAAATATCCTCAGAATCCCAAAGCCTGCAAATAGCTTTTAAAACACGTCTTTAAACATCTCCAAAATCACATCATTTATCACAGCTGAAAGTGAAATATGATTATTTATGTTAAAGGGAGGGTCGTGCAATTTACCCCGGTCACTCAGGGAGGCTCAAAGAAACATATCTGTAGTGTTAGGAGGGCCTTCATATAACAAACAAAAAACCCTAAAAAAAACCCCAAAAAGTCACACCCTCGCTACCCCTACTCTTATAAATAAAGCACAGTCCCTACATCTGCAAATTGACTTGATTTCTAATAAAAACATGGAAAAAAGGCAATGAGTTACTGAACAAAAAATTACCCCCAAAATAGCAAAAAAACAGTAAAATTCTACAAGAATATTAAAATAGCACCAAAACAGGAAATGACGTGAAAAAGTGGTAAAATAAAAATATATAAATGCTAAAAATAACATATTTTTCTGCAACCCAAATTTGAATATATAATTATAATTTTCTTGACATTTTCCAGAGTTATTTTATAATTTTCTAATGATTCTCTGTCTCTTTTTTTTTTGGAAAAAAAGGTAATTTTGAGGGTTTTTTTTCTTGTCTTTGCAGGACATTTCATGCAAGGGGCTGATTGCTTTTTTCCTCCTATATTTTTGTAAGAAATCAAACCAATGAGCTCAGGTCTCAGAGGTTTGGTTACTTGTAAAAGGCGTCTGAATGCAGCACAAGAAAAGTGATTTCTGGTTTCGAAGGCTTAAAACCCCCAAAATAAGACCGACCTCTGCATCTTTAGTTAAAGTCAGAGCGTTTTGTGTCGTCTTGTCATCACACATGACGGCGGCGCCGGCGACAGCGTGGAGGTGAGCGTAGTGTCGGCCCTCAGCCTCGCTGTAAACAGCCTCTGTGACTCATGTTCACACTTTACGCTCATTTGTCGGCACGCTCGCTGCTCTCAGTTCAGTTCAGTAAATTTGGGTGACCTGATTTTTAAGATGGAGAAAAAAAAACATCTTCTGACCTGAAGGCAACAGCTGAGACTCGTTGTCTGCTGAGCCGAGTCTCCGGTCATCAGGCCGGAGACTCGGCTCGTCGGTTCAGGTGAAACCTGCCGGGATCAGACTGCAGCCTCTGAATAACCCCGCAGTTATGCAACACAGCAGACAAAAAATGTCCCAAAAATAGAAAGGGACACACAGACAGCGGACAGATGTTTTGATCCTGAAGCACGCAAGACGGAAGACGGTATTTATGTTTTAGTTGCATGATGGAGATTTAATGTTTGTCTGCGGGTTAACCCTTTAACCGTCACACTAAGAAATACCATCACGAAAAATTATACAAAATTATCAAGTTAACAAAATGCAGCAATTTATTAAGAAAAGAAAAAACATTTTCCTCTAATGCATTGTAAAAAGTTAATAAGTCAATGTAAAATATGAAAATAAAATTTAAATTAAAATTATATATAACTAAACTATAATTTCAATTTATTTGGAACTGTACTTCATTTATAAATTTTGTATTTTTGTAGTTTACAGTACTTTCAAAATATCAAGATATATATTGTATATTGCGAAATAACCTAAAAATATCATGATATTATTTTAAAGCCCTAATTTACACAATTCGATTTTTCATAAATAATCAGCAGAAATGTGGATATGACGGCAAATATTAAAAAGCTACAACAGGCTGGTGAGTTCAGAAAATTGGTAAATAATGACGATGGCTTTGTGGTTGAAACACTATAACAACAATATCACGATACCCAAAATCTGAGACGATATCGAGTTTCATGTCATGATATTTACATAAAATCGATAAACTGCCAAACACCAACCAGATCACCCAGTTAACCCAAACAGCGGTTTATTGTTCCTACTGGGAGCCGCCTTTGAAACGTCCTCGAGTCGGCTTCATCGTTCACAGGCCGAAGTTATTTTATTTAATTATAACAATTTAACTATAACTGTATTTTATTTAACTTTACTATAACAGTATTTTATTTAACTTTATTTTAACAGTAGTTTATTTAACTTTATTATAACAGTAGTTTATTTAATTTTTTATGGCAGAAGCTTTTATTTGTTGCTGTAGTTCATTTATACATGTAGTAGCTTATTTTAGTAGTTTACAGTTCTTTAAGAGGAGATTTCAAAATATCGAGATATACATCGTGTATTGTGATATAGCCTAAAAATATCGTGATATTATTTAAAAGCTATATCGCCCTAATTTACACAACGAGCAGTCTGGCGACTTCAGAAAATTGGTAAATAATGACGACGGCTTTGTTGTCGTCTGTTTTGTCCAAATTAGCTAAGAAAATGTATCTGTGAGAGCTGGTTTTCTTTTTAAGTACAGAAAATGACATATTTTTATATTTAAATTCAGGAAAAAGACAACACGATCTACGATATTCAAAATCTGAGACGATACAGAGACTCATGTCACGATATTTACGTTATATCGATAAACTGCCAAACACCAACCAGATCACCCAGTTTACCCCACCAGTGGTTTATTATTCCTACTGGGAGCCGCCTTTGAAACGTCCTTGAGTCGGCTTCGTCTTTCACAGACCGAAGCACTTTAACGTTCGGCGAGAGCAGCAGGACGCGGCCGAGCGGCTCAGCTCATCTGTCATCGTGTTTCTGTGAAGGAGCTCGTTTCATAACGTCTAAAGCCGACTGAACCAGATCAGATTGTGTTCTTTGTATCATCAGATCCTGCAAACAAACACACTGTCCATACAGCCTGCTCCCACACACACACACACACACACACACACACACACACACACACACACACACACACACACACACACACACACACACACACACACACACACACACACACACACACACACACACACACACACACACACACACACACACACACACACACACACACACACACACACACACACATACACACCACCCTGTAGTGTGCTTGTGAACTCCCACAATGCCTCAGGGTGGGTGAGGCAGAGTGCTGAGCTCAGCGGGATCAGGCAGGGTGGAGCGTGCAGTATCGGGACGCCCAGCAACAAGGATGATCTCGTTTATGCTGCTTCGGTGGAGGTGTGGTTCACGACCGACTCGTGTTACATTCACTGCTCCAGAGTGATGCTCTGAATCAGAACTGATTCTTAAAAACCAACAAACAAACAAACAAACAAACAAACAAACAAACACTGCTAACCCTTTAACACCAGGATCAGACATCACTTTTCTTGTGCTGCACTGATTTGTTTTAATAACATGGCTAAAAAGCAAAGAGAGATTTGACAAGAAACGTTTCGAGAATTGCAAAAAAAATTAGGGATGATAAAATTATTAGAAGATAATAATAAGATAAAGGAAAATTGTCCAGAAAACTATATTTACAGGTGTTATTATTAAAATAATTCTATTATATTATTGGGTCGACATCTGTTTTCTTGTGCTGCACTCAGACACTTTTCATTAGCATTTAAACCTCTGAAAAAAATTAAAATTGGTTTGATTTTTATGAACATAGCTTAAAAGGCAAAAGATTTCTTTAAAAAAAAGGAACTTTGTAAGAAATGCGAAAAATTAGGGAAATTAAAATGACACAAAATTTTGTTTAGAGAGAGAGAAATTATGGGAAGATAATGATAAAAAATAGGGAAACATAAAGACAAACTATATTAATAATTGTTACTATAATTATTATAATTCCTAACCATTAAACTATATGTTAATTAATTAATTATAATTTTTATTTATTTATATTGTTTGTGTAGGTTTTTTTATGTTCTTTGTTAATTCAATTTTTATTTTTTAATGTATTTATTTTTGCTGAATTTCAGGTAATTTTTCAGGTACAATCGATGTTTCAAAGGGTTAAAAACAGGTGTAGTGAGGGTGCATCCTCCATTTCTGTTGTGGCAGAGCCAAAACGTCCTTGTGGAGCTTTCAATGCTCAGCTACACACAGAAAACTGTCTAAAATAAGAGCAGACTAATTTCCACTCCTACGGATGAGTCTGCAGAAACGTGCTTTGATGCTCGTACAAAATGAGTCAGAGCGATTTTCAAACGCTCCTCTTTTTTCCTCCGTGCCTCGAACACCAGTGTCGCCCAAAAACTATTAAAAGCACATCAGTGAGCCACACTGTCACTTTGTGACATGCTCCTTCATCACCATGAACACACACACTGTAGCTTATTTTAACACTAGCCTGCCTGCCTACACACACACACACACACACACACACACACACACACACACACACACACACACACACACACACACACACACACACACACACACACGCCATCCTGCTGCCCCAAATAATCACTGAAGCACCAAATGTGGATTAATCCGCCGCTGAAAATAGTCCCCAAAAAATGCACTATAGAGCCCTTAAACCTGGAAATCAGTATCAGGACGTCCAGTTCGCTCATCCCAAAGTCAGTGTGTTTTTGAAGTCTTAACCCTTTAAAGTTTAAAGTGCAGAATCATACATTGCTCACAACAATATTTATCTGACTGCAAAATAATCTCATTAAAACCAAATTTCAAAACAAAACTGAAGATTGGTTGTGTATTGAAATGACAAACGGGACTACAAAGAATGAGACATTAAGACTTTAGGATCGCTGCGGACACACGGATTCTTGTTTTCAGGCAGTTATATACAAATGAAAACGGAGAAATGAATAATTAATTCCACTTCTGCCAACAGACGCCCCGAAACCCGAAACACTGGACCTTAATTTTTCTCTCAGTTAACTAATAAATTGTTGCAGCTCTAGATCTGAGTACACTTCACTATCAGTTTATTTCTCACACGTAAAACTGTGATATTTTCAAAACGAAATATCGTGATGTTCAACAATGTTGTTGCATCGTGCATATTTTCCTCCACAGGTTCACGTCTTTCAAAGAGTCAAAAAAGAAACAAACAACAAAAAACAAAACTGCAAGACGGACTTTTACTTCCAAAAACCTTCGCTGTAGCGAACCGGCGAAGCGTACCGATGTTTTCAAAAGTTTCAAAAAAGATGTTTTCAATAATTTTCATCCTTAAACATCACCTCAAGTTAGACCTTTTCTTTTTGTTTTGTTTTTGTTTGTGTGTAATGTTCAATCAGGAAATTGTTAAACACGAGTTATTTAAGAAAGCAGCTTTCTGAGGACGCCGCGTCACATCGCTGCAAAATCTCAGCAAAAATCACGAATAGCGAACATTTAGGAAACAGCTGACTCAGCTCACACGGTTGTTTTGAAGAAGGTTTTTGGCTTCTTGCTGGTCGGTTTGCTGAACATTTTTTGTGGTATTTTAGTCACGTGATCACAACAAGACAGCGCGTGTACGCCGCCTACTCATGGTGCGTTTCAGGACCGCTCGGAAAAATGAGGTACGACATGTTTACGAATGAACTGAAAGGTTATAAAAAAAAAAGTGCGCAGGGACATGTCCCACACGTAGCCCGCGTCCGGTGGACGCCTGTTTCACACACACGAAACAAACAAACAAACAAACAAACAAACAACTATCACTGTTACGTTACTGCAAATCCTTTCAGCGACGTTTAGGTTTCGGCTGATTGTTGAATTATTGAAATATTTATCGCTGCACATCATCATGAAATACATAAACTCACACAGCAGCAGATAAATATTCCGAAATATACAAAAACAAGAGTCGGACGCTGCAGAGCGTTTCCCACTCAAACTTTTCTGTTTCAACATCCTGTTCCTGTCAGGAGGAGGCGTCAAAATAAAAGTCTAATAAGATCAAAAAAGGAAAAGGGACCACCAAAATAAAAGCTCACAGGAAGTTATTTAACTTTCAGACATTATTTACATCCCTTCATTTACCATTTAAAGTAATTCACACTTGATACTCCGTATATTTGAGCGACACTTCCACGTGAGTAAAACACTTCTTAAACTAAATTACCTAAAGAAATTAAATGAGGGCAAAGTCCCAAAATGATGCTTATCCTGGAGTTATGCTGCGTTCGTGTGATGTCAGAAGGTCGGATTTTCTGAGTCTGGAAAATCTTTGTTATGTTCACGAGCTTTGGAGTGAAATATTGTAAATTGGATGGGTTGCATTTTAATACTAAGAGCGTTACAACAAGAGAGGTATAACTGATTCCAGTTTATTTATAACTTTATGTATTATGTTATTTTTTATATATTTTTTACATTATATTTTATATCTTTTTATATTTAATCAAGGTTTATAATATTATAGATATTATTATGTATATATTTAATTAAGCAACTAACATTAATAGCATATTACACTTTACATCAAAAACTAATATTTAACACGTGAATTAATAAAAAAATTCTTACGACTGACCAAATATTGACTTTTGCTGCCATGTTTGTACAAAAATAACGTTTTTATTAATGTTAGTATACTTGCTTGGCATGCTTTATGGTATGGTTATGATACTAAAATGGGCAACTACTAAAAGTAAATGAAAGCTGCTTGGAACAAAATAACCAAATATATAATTTTTTACCCTCAATTTTTGACACCGTTTCAATGCTTTCCTCCATTTCTGCTGCCCTGAAACGTCACGCAAACGTCGCAAATCGGTCAACTCTGGTATCACTGAAATTTCCCAGTTTCCCCACGAGTAATCACGACTTCGGCGGGCCGTTCATGTGCTCGTAACTCGTAAAAACAATATTTCTGAGGAGCACATGAAGGCAGCGTTCGTCTCCAGCAGCCTGGAGTTACTGATGGGTTTCTGAAAATACATACAGCACTTTGAGGTCATTAATTACCATTATCTTTCATTATCTGTACATAAACTGCATCTATCTGCAGCTGCTTTGAGGAGCTTTAATAAGGAGTTTTTTATAACGAGTTATCAGCTGGTTCAATTCTGTGAAGTGCTGCTGCACCACAGATTTTAATTCTCTGATAATTTCCCTCAGGACTCACCTGAAAGCCGCAGCACAGTTAATACACGTGTGTACAAATCACCTGTATGCCACAGTAACGTCCCTCTGAGGAAAACGACACCGCAGTACTTTCTGTACACGCACCTCTGTTCCTGTGGCTGCAGTCATAACTCACTTTAATGTTTCATTTCCTGCCGTTACAGCGGTGCTCCGGCGCACTTCACTCGTTTATGTGCTGTGTGCAGTCTGACGGAAGGACGAGGAGTTAATTGATGAATCCGGACAGGAAACAAAGATTTACTGAAACACTGATCGATCAAACAAACATCTTTCTGCTTCAGTTAGTCGCTGTTTCCTCCTTGTTAGCGCGGTTTGAGAAAGTTACCACTAAAACCTGCAGTTCATTTAATAATTCTGTATTTTAGCTGTTAACGTTAGTTTAAAGGACATTAAAGGACAAATACTGTGATATATATCATGTATCGCAATATAGCCTTAAAATATCACAATATTATATCATCACCCAGCCCTAATCTGATCAAATATGACTGTGTTAGAGTTCTGCTATAACTAACAGTAATCATATGTACTTTTCATGTGGTTTTAACCCTTTAACAGTCACATTAAGAAATGCCCTTGCAAGAAAATTATACAACATTATAGATTGAAGAATATCTTAGCAAAATGGCTCAATTTATTTAGAAAAAAAATCTGAAAATAAAAGTGACTTTATACAATAAAGATATAAAATAAATAAACAAAACTAAATAGGTATATATAATAGAAATAAAATCCATATAAAATATATGGCAAAAACTAACTGTCAATGTTCCAAATCTGAAAATGAAAGTAACTATAAAAAATAAACAAACAAAATAAATACATAAAATAAACACAGAAAAAACAAATAAAATAAATGCAAAAAAAATAAACAAATAAAATAAATGCAAAAAAAATAAACAAATAAAATAAATGGAATAATAATGGAATAATCTTTCTAGTAATCAATCTGGTAACAAAATCCGTTTAAATGTATAGCAGGGAAAACACAAATAGTCCATTTAATATAATAAAAATAGAATTGACGAGTATTGACTGATGACTGATTGAATTGACTCTATAAAATTAGGTTTTGTTTTTAGTTACGGCTGTTTGATCACAAAAATGTCACGCGTGCGGTTGCAATGTCTGTTAAAGGGTTAATCATAGTGTGGCCAAAGAGAGCCAATAACTCCACTCATTGTCTTCACGTTCAGCTTCTCCCGCTGTGATTAATAAACTCTCCGGACGAGTCTGACCGTCGTTACGAAGGCAGCTTAATGCTTCGTTATAAAGACCGGGCATCGTTTATCACGCTGCCACTCAAATTAACCAGATTACAGACAAAAGCTGCTGCCAGCTGGAAACCCGACGAGCAGCATCCTGCCAAAAACATCAGCAACCAACGGATTTGTTCTCCGGAGCTTCTGAGGCCAAAAACGAGGGGAGCTTTTAAAATCACCCCTCACTTTAGTTTGCTGCGTTTATGGTTATGTTGTGTGACAATATCCGGTCGGTTTGCTTCTGCGTGACGTACTCGTGATGTTATCTCAGCTGCAGAAACCAGGTCCACTTCTAGACCGCTTTGAACGGGGGGCAGTCAGAGATGCTGGTGGGTAATATGAGTTTGCTTTAAGCGCGGATGCTGAACTGTTTCATGTTTCTATCCAAAGTTTTTTTGATAAACAAGCTCAGTTTTGTGCCTTTTTATGCACTTTGGCAGTGGTGCTCAACTTGCAGCCCGGGCCGAATCTGGGCTCCAGATGGGGGGCCAGGTGGCCCCCCAAACATTTTCTAATTCACTATAAAAATAAAGTGATTCACACCGGGAATTGTTTTTGTCCTTTTAGTACCCATAAGGTGCCAGAATGCATAAACAGCACGAAAATTGGAGAGTCCCCCGCAACCCCCGACAGAGGTCCTAGCTGAGACACTAATGTCCTAAATACTAGAGATGTCCTAAAATCCTAAAAACATGCTAAAATCTTATAAATGTCTTAAAATCCTGGAAATGTCCTAAAATCTGAGAAACTTCTTAAAATCCTAAAAATGTCCTAAAATCTGAGAAATGTCCTAAAATCTGAGAAATGTCCGAAAATCTGAGAAATGTCCGAAAATCTGAGAAATGTCCTAAAACTTTAGAAATGTTTTAAAATCCAAGAAACGCCCTAAAATCCTATTAATGTCCTTAAATACATGTATTGGTAAGATAAGTATCCTTGCTTTAGTGACAATAACCACTCAATTTTTCGGGGCTGAAGATGTCTATGTTTTAAAAGGTGCTCTATAAATAAAGCTATCATTATTATTATTATCATTATTATTATTACTATTATTGTTGTTGTTATTATTATTATAGTTATGTTGGGTTTTGGTCGGGCCGGTGAAGCATTTTGGGGGGCGTTGCCAATGCCTGGAACTGGCCACGGTCGAAACGCTGAACCAACCGCAGGCCACATTTTTCCCGCTGTATTTTTAACTGCCATGTGTGTGCGTGTGTGTGTGCGCGTGTGCGTGTGTGCGCGTGTGTGTGTGCGTGCGTGCGTGCGTGCGTGCGTGTGTGTGTGTGCGTGCGTGTGTGTGTGTGTGCGTGTGTGTGTGTGTGTGTGGCCTCAGCAGAGAGTGACATATATGGGACATGTTCTACTTTCACCATGCGGTCCACGAATAAACACAAACACACAGCTGACATGTCTGTCGGCCTCGGGTGGTGTGCCAGCGTGTGAAGCCGTGGCGGGAAATGTGTCGCTTCCCATCATGCACCGGGGGCACGAGTGTGTAGGCTCGCTCTGCTTTCCGTTTACTCCTTAATGCTCAAAACGCCCACTCACTGACAGACACCTCGAGCACAGAGGGGAGCTTCTCCTCTGCAGCATCTTACTTTGTAACGCTGAAACACGTTTACCAGAGAGTGTGTGTGTGTGTGTGTGTGTGTGTGTGTGTGTGTGTGCATATAGGACACTAAAAGCTCAGCAGCTTACAAAACAACCACGAGGCTCATTTAGTAGCTTTTCTAATCCATTTTTGTGAAGGTGGAGTTGTAGATTTTCCTTTTTTCAGGGCAGTTCGAGGGCTTCTGTCCATGTGGGCGTAATATCTCGTACTCAAGGTTCATTATTTCGCTGAAATCACATTCCTCGCTCTAATTAAGTTGGAAACTAACGACACCTTTAAAAACTGCTCAACTCAGTCTGTCAGTCTGCTAAAATCGAGCGCAGTGATCGAAAGGTCGCAAAATCCGTGGTGGCATCTGTTACCTCAAAGTTGAGGTTTGTTCTCATCACGGTAAATACATCCATTATCTCTACAGTCTGGCAGGATGATCGACCCTCTTGACAGGAGGCCAGGGGCCCATACACGTGTCTAGGATTTAGGACATTTCCGTCAGAAAAAAAATTGCCATCAAACAGTGAAACTAGGCAGCCCTGATGCCTGGAAATTTCTTTCTCACCTTTAATATTTTTCTGCAATTTATGGGACAAATCTTTCCAAGCTACTCAACTTTTTCCCCCGAATGTTTTCCAGAGAAATCAAAGAAATGTTCTCGGGTTTCAGAGGTTAAAATGAGGTTAAAATGCTTGTGAACGCGGCACAGGAAAACTGAATGTGTTCAGCTCATTAACGGATCAGCTGATTGTGGCTGTATTTCTGATTTGGGTCAGACAACATCTGACCAGAAATAACTACAAAAAAATCCTGAGAATCATAAGAAACGTAAGAATTTGCTGCCAGCTTTTCTGTCAGTAAGCACTGAAGAGCAGAACTCAGATATCACTGCTATAGTTTGAGAAATGAACCCAGGTGCGTCACTTAATTTGAGCCTTTTATTTCAGCTTTTTATAGTTGAAGTAATGTTTGTGTGTAGACGAGATTGCGGCCCATAATCCCCCCCCTCGTGTTGTGACAAAACGCTGGAGCGCTCTGCATGTCTGAGGAGTCATTAACGCCTCGCTCCTATTTCAAGCTGTCCAAGGACAATCTCATGCACACTCGTGCGCCCACACATCATTCAGCCTGTGATGATGACAAGAGCGCAGTCTGCGCCGCCGAGGCTCTTCACGGGCTCCACACAACACGCTAATAACCGAGGATTAACTGAAGGAGGAGGAGAGCGAGTCAAATTACGACCCTCGGCGGGCCCCGTTGGCTCTGAGGGATAAAGTGACTCCAGCGGCTCAGAGATGAGACGATGGTCCGTGCAGTAAACCGGTTCTGCTCCCCTGATATCAGCTGGATGATAACGGCTGTGTGCTGCAGGACATGAGTCAGGCATCCAGCTGTACGGACGCAATCTAACACGCCCCACTAACCCGAGGCCAGGGGCCGATCACAGCTGCAAATTTTAGGAAGATTCTAGGATTTTAGGACATTTCTGTGTTTTTAGGATGTTTTTGTGATTTTAGGACATTTCTAAGATTTTAGGATGTTTTTGTGATTTTAGGACATTTCTAGGCTTTCAGGACATTTCTGGGATTTTGGGATGTTTCTAGTATGGACACACACACACACACACACACACACACACACACGTACACCTGTTGTTACTGCAGATGACTTGACTAACTTGACTATTAAAGGTTATGTAGAAAAAAAACATATTCCTCACTCCAAGATACTTAAAAAGTTTTGGTTTAGTTTGAAACGTTTTCAGCCTCAGTCTGTGCAGGAAAAACAAAAACAGTCCAAGTTTGCACAGTTTGTCTCAGACGTCAGCAGACGTGCTGTGTCGTGTTGTGTTGCGTTGTGTTGCGACGTATCGTGTCGTGTCGTGTCGTGTCGTGTCGTGTCGTGTCGTGTCGTGTCGTGTCGAGTCTGTGAGACTGCTTCACTTGCAACTGGTCGATTTTAAATAATGTGTGAAAATCAGTGAAGATCAACAAAAAAAACCCAAATCTACACTTTTTGTCCTTCCTGCAGCAAAAAGTGTGTTTTAGTCGTTAACGTCCCTCAGCTCAGACCCATATCACAGCCGGAGGACGTCAGCTATTCAGCACGTCTTTCCATTAATGACGTATACGCGCTGAAGTTATTTTAACTTTATATCTGAGTGACAGTCAGAAAAAAGGCTCCTACCTGTTCTTCTTTCCTGCGGTTTGAGGTGAAGGTCGTAGAAATGGTTTTGTCTTCTGTCCAGCAGCTCTTTGTCTCCCAGACTGACGTGACGTTGTCACAGTTAAAGGCTCTAAAAGAGAAAAGAGAAAATGAGATAAAGATGAATGCAGGTAATTAGAGGCTCTGTGAGGTCAGTGAGCCCTCGCTGACATAAAGCTGTCAGAGGTGGGCGGAGCCTGATTTAGACACTTTTTATACCAGATGATCATTAGAAAGTGTGTTTTCTTCTGACGACGGCACATTTATACTGTCTTATTATCACTCCACCCGATAAGGTGCATATGTCTGAGTTCTTCAAAGAAATAATTTCCCTTGAGATTGTCTGAATGACGCGTAAGAAGTGTGAAATTTGTAAAAATGTCCCGGCATTTTTTCCACAAGAGTAAAAAACAAGTCAGAAGAAAACCTGAATATGATGTTGTGCACCAGAGGACGCTTTATTCTTTCCCACGCTGCTTTTAAGTTACAACATTTTAGATTTATGTTATATTTACGTTACATCTGCACGTTTCATTTGTATCATAACAATGTTTCTAAAGTAACAAAGCATATGCATGGGTGGGTTATTGAACGGGCCCGCTGGGAAAAGGACCGGGGGCCCAAAAGTCTCAGGGGCCTCTCTGTGTCTCTCTGTGGGCCTTCACCTGCAAAATGTTACAGAAACTAACACGTATGAACCAGGAAGAGACTCAAATTTTTTTTTATTCTTTTTAGCACTTTCTTAATATTTTTGTTTGTTCTTTTTTTAAAAATTTTTATTAAAAAACATTTTTCCAGGTCATTTTCTTGCAACTTTTTACTAATATATTGTTAATTTTTTGGCCATTTTTTGTAAAGTAGCTAGTCGCCTTCTTCCCATGTTTTTGAAAGAAATCAAGCCAGTTTCCTCAGTTAAGAAAGGGTTAACACACAGAGAACAACATAAATTTTCTCTCCGCTGGTGTTATTTTACACTCAAACAGTCTCGAGGGTTCAGAGAGAAAAACGCATCACTTCCACTCTGCTTGTTTTATCAGCAGCTGAACAAATTCAGATTGTGAAGCCGTTTCAGAGGAGAACGTGATGGTAAAACCGCTATAAACCGAGCCGGTGTGTTGACTCCCGAAACGCCGCTGATCTGACGCCGGCTGTTGCCTCTGACTCCTCGGTGATGCCGTTAAAACTGTTCAAAAGTGACACCACAGCTGTGTTTTATGTATCTGACGCAGACGTTACCCTCTGATATTCAGGAGTTATGTGCTCGGACACATACATCCTGAATATTAAAGTTGGTTTTATGCTTAAGTGACTCATGGCAACAACGATTAAAAATAAAAAATTAGTCCAGTATTGAGAGCAGCCACGAAAAAAAGACTGCAATAAAACCACTTCCAGTAATTGTAATCTGACACTTTACGTCCACTCAAAGTGTTTTTTTGTCACTATAGGCGTATTTCTGATAACCCTCAAATTGCACAAACTGAAATTGCGAATATAAAATACGCCTAATGGAAACAATTTCGGAAAAAAAAAACTCGAACAAGGCATATTTCGCAAAACTGCAATGAAAACCCTTTTTTTTTGCTTTTATAGCTCATATAATGTGCAACAGCTGGTGGCAGTAATGTGATTTTATGGATGCAAACCGCCTTTAAACCCAAAGAAGAAAAAAATACAACAAAGTCACATGACGTCCTACAAAACATGACTCAGCATGTGCGGACGGAGGAAGAGGCCGAGATCTTCTTCACTCATACTAGACAAAGAAATCGTGGCGATATTAGATCGGCTTTGATGAGTGGCTGCAATAGAAATAAACCTGCCAATATTTTGAACATCCATCGCCATGGTTACTGTAATGTTATCGCACGAGAGAGGTCGCATTATATCACCCAGTGGAAACGCAGTCATCTTACAACTGTGTTTTAAAGTTTCAAAAATATCGCTTAAGTTTTGCACAAATCTGTAATGGAAACACAGCTACTGACAAAAACGCTTTTAGTGGACGAACGTTGACGGTGCACCGTCGCTCCCGAAGGTTACACGCAGACGGTTTGTCGGCTGTAGCTCTCTTTACTCAATGTTGGACTAATTTAAAAAAACGTTGCTGTTGACCACTCACGGCACGTTTCTACTACATGGTACCTCGACTCTCCTCCTCTTTGGTATCAGGTACTTTCCTGAGGGTCGTTTTCCATTCAAAAATAGTACCACCTCAATGTAGCTGGTCGTCATAGCGACGCAACACAAAACAGCCGTGACATCATCTTCAACGCTACACACACATCGCACTCGCTTGAGACGCTCACCGACCAGCAAGGGGCGTGATCTTTCTGGTCGCCATTTTGGGAAAGAAAAAAAAATGACACAAAACTGCGGCTGCAGCAACAGTTTGGCTGTTTAAAAATGGCGGGCATGGGTTTGTGCTGGTCAGGGTATTCTGTGCGTGACGCGCATAGATGACGCAATGACGCAGTGACGTTTCTCTCTGACCAATCAGTGGTCTGCGTAGTTTCCACGTCACCTTTAAGTACCTCGTAGTACCCGCTCTGCTTTTTTTTGGAACCCCAGGAGAGCAGGTACCAAAAAAGGTGGTACCAGATACCAGGTACTTTTTCCCAATGGAAAACCAAAAAAGGCGAGTACAGTAGAGTACAGTAGAGTAGAGTAGAGAAGAGTACAGTAGAGTAGAGTAGAGTAGAGTAGAGTAGAGTAGAGTAGAGTAGAGTAGAGTAGAGTACAGTAGAGTAGAGTAGAGTAGAGTAGAGTAGAGTAGAGTACAGTAGAGTGGAGTACAGTGGAGTACAGTAGAGTAGAGTAGAGTAGAGTACAGTAGAGTAGAGTAGAGTGGAGCTGGTACCATGCAGTGGAAACGCGCCTTTAGACACAGAAACATGGGAATAAAGGGTCCAGGTTGTTAAATAATGTCCCTTTATGTCTTTTCTTTGCGTCCTCGTCCTGCAGAGAGGAGACATTAACACTGTGACGGCTCATCTTTGAGGCTCTGTCTAAATTTAGACCCTCTGATGAAACGCCTGCACGCTTATAAAGCCGCTGCTGCTGCTTTGGCACTCGCCTTCACCTCCTGTACGCTGTGATGCTGCGTGCATCCTCTCATGCAGCCCCCCCTCCCTCCCCCTCCCTCCCGCAGAAATGCTGCAATGCGTCTCCCTCAGCCAAGACTGGGTCAGTGTAACTCTGCTAGCAGCAACAGCCGGAGAAGCGTCACCATAGCAACAGCCAATGAGGCTCACGGCTGAGGGATTATATTTTTTCGTGCGTTATTGTGATTGTATGTGAAAAGAGCGTATTTGCAGGATTAGACTGGTCGGGGGCTCAGTGGAGACATGAGAGGGGAGCAGAGAGAGGAGGATGTTTGTGCACGCAGCCAAATGTGCAGAGTGAACGTGTTGACGGATGACGGAGGGCGTTGTACTGTCAGTATACCACGCTGGCCTTATCGTATATTCATCGTTTTTCCTCTAATTTCACCTTCAATAAGCAGCTCAGTTTACAGAAATCCATCTTCAGAGATCTGACAGACGTCCAGAGTCTAAATCATCACTTCTGCTTCACGCTTTGTGATTTCTTCAGTTAAACTGAGTTTTTTTTAACTACTTCAGCCTGCAAACATGTTAATGATCATCTGACTGACACCTGACAGCTGCTGACAAACCTGTGACGTCACGTTCTTCAGAAAGAAGATGAACCACTGAGAAAGAAATAAAACTATCGACCCAGCCAGTGGCTTTTCGAAGTGTTCACAGAGACAGTCGCTCTGAAAATCAAAAATACGTCTACTAATATTGTTATAGAGTTTTTGAGTGTTGGAGAAAACGGCCGTAAAGATGTTTCCTTCTCTGCAATATAATTGAACTCAGCTCGTGATGCTCAATGTGCCAAAAAAAAAATTTTAGGGTTTCCTCACACATTCATTATGATCAAAACATCTGCCACCACGATATTATGATTTCGGAGCCGGACTGTTCACTCGGAGTGCTGCTAAAATATATAATATATATACTGTCGTTCACTGCACCGCTCTCGGAGCGCAGAGTGTACTCTGGGCACAGACGGAGAAGCACAACGTCAGGCACAATGAAAGTGAAGCTTAATCTTTTATCACGCTGGGTCTAAAAGTTTGCGTTCACTCGCCTCTCCAGCAGGTGCTCCTCTTATCCATCATCTCTGTTTCTCTTTTAAAGTTTAATACTTTGTTAAAAAAATGATTTCAGTAAGAAAAAACAACAACACTGAGGTGGGTAAAAAAGAGGAATATGAACTTTAGGGTTTGAGGACAAAATCGATTCACGTAAGAATCTCAATTCTCGTTTTTAACGATTCAGAAACGATTAAAAAAAACCTAAACATCGACAATAGACTATATTTACTAGATATAGTCTATTCTTAACAATCTAAAATGTGTATCGTTTAGAAAAGTCGTAATAATTTTGGGACCGTGTGTCGGATCGTCTTACTGTTTCTCCGGTGAAAGCTGCCGGCGGCGCCGCTCAGAGGGAAACTCCGGTGCTCCAGCCTCAGTATCCAGCCCGGGAACTCAGCTGTTTTTACGGGACCTTGTTCAATAAATCCATAATGACAGATCCGATACTGGGTGTCTTCCGTCCGTATTTTATCGATATTTCGATGATTAAAGTACATTAGCATCGATGCTAAACGCCATATTGGTTTCCCATAGTTCCTTCGGAGAGGTCAGAGGTTTGTTTTGATCTTGTCCACCAATCGGAAGACGAGCCGACGCTTTGTATCCGCTTACGTATGCCTACGTCATCTGACGCAAACTGCGCTGTGATTGGTCCAATTCTGCTGTATCTATCGCTCTGTTATTGGCTGCGCTTCCTGCATTAGAATAAACGCTGGTAGCCCCGAAAAAAAATAAAATAAAATAAAACAAAATAAAATAAGTAAATAAGTAAATAAGTAAGTAAGTAAGTAAATAAATAAATAAATAAATAAATAAAAAATAATAAAATTATTATTATTATAAAATAATAATAATAATAATAATAATAATGACAACAATAATAACAATAATAATAATGAGACAAGGGTAAATCAGGAGACAGTCTAACAAGCAGCAGGGCTTCATATGGACGTTAACTCTGGCACAGATAATGAGATACACAAACAACTGCAAAAAAAAAAAAAAAGATGGGACTTTTTTTGTGGCCAGTTCTTAACTATAATAATTACAATGTTTATTTTTTTTTACTTTCTGATTCCCAAAGAGAAAGGTTTTCTACAACAAAAAAGCTCATACATAATAAAACCTCCATAATTTAATACACACTTTGCCTTCATAACATAATATGCCACTGGTAAAACAGACTGGAGTGAAACCTGAAATTACATCTCCTATATTTTGAATCGGGAATCAATTTTGAATCAGAAATCGTTTGAACTGAGAATTGATTCTGAATCGAATCGTGACCCCAAGAATCGAAATCAAATCGAATCATGAGATACTGAAAGATTCACACCCTTATTAACCACCTCCTCCCATTGCTCCCCACAGTTGTAGGGGAGGGAGGGAAAGGAAATATAAGGAGAAAAACACTAAAAAAATGAAAGAAAAAAAATACCAACAAAACAAAACAGTGTTCTCTGCTCAGTATGTTTCTATGGTCATGGCATCACGTATTTTGTGTGAAGCAGAAAAAAGTCTGCAGGTTGTTGGTCGTCACATCAAACACATTCAATAAACGATTGTAATTGGCCTGAAGTGGGTCAGGGCGGCTGTAAATCTGTTTTAACAGGACTAGATGCAACTGTTAAAGCAAATATATCACGGGGTCGCAGATTTGTCTGCTTTCCAGGCAAGGAGTTACATGCTGGAACTATTTTTTGTCTTCTTCTGGCACTACTTCCATTGTTTTAAGACATGAATATGATATCGATCTTCATCTGGCTTTCAGCAAGAAAATGAAAGTTATTTTGTGTGAATGTATCTTTGTTTTAGAGTTGTGGATTTTATCCTGTGATATCAGCAGCGTCAGAAGACCTCTGTAGTCCAGTCATAGTTCGGTGTAGTCATACGTTTTTTTATGTCTGTGTCCTGCAGGCCAGCGGATTCTCCAGTATCAGAGTGATGTCCTCGAGACAACCGTGTTGGTGAACCCGACAGAGGAGACCGCCGCCTCAGAGGTGAGTCACAGACAAAAAAACCAAACCATATGTTCAGAGTGCTCACTGAAGAGTCTCGGGACAGTCTGAAACTTCAGCGTCAGTCTGCGTCAAACTTGTTTTCACTGGTGAAGAACAGAGCAGCACTTCCTGTTCACTCTTCAGCTCCACTGAGACGTCCACGTCTCGTTTGATTAACAGAACAGTCAGTGTGAGACACACACACACACACTCTGTGTTGTAAATAAACCCACTCAGATGTGAATATTAGTCAGCTGTAGTGTAGCCTTTGACTGCTGGTTTAATGAGTTAACTGACCTACTTTTCAGATTATTTCTGCCTCGTGTAGTATTGTTATTATTAGTAGCAGTAATAGTAGTTTATTCTGAACATGTGAAAAAAAATGTACAAAAGAAAAAAAGACAATCATAAAGCAGTGGACAGAAATAAAAAAATACATTACAAAGAATTCGTGAAAAATGTAAACAACACATCACGATTTGATACACATATCTGAAAATTAAGGGGAAGAAGTACGAATTTATTTAATCCTACCCCTTATCCTGAGGAAATCAACCTAAACCTAAAAATGAAGTGTTTTACCTGTTGTGTTTACCTGTGTGCATGTAACAAGCAGAAACTGTACATTTCCTGTGAAAACCGATGAGTTTTTTAAAAATTGACACGTTGTTCCTGAATGTCCCAAACTGATGCAGTGGGGGACCTCGTACGTCATATTTTGACATGCATTTTCCGCTTCATGTGCCAATGAGCAGCTCTCACAAGAATGAACACGGCAGACTTCCCATAATATATCCATGACTCACATTAAATGAAATATTGCAGCTCAGTGTATTGCTCAGCTCATACACGCGGGATGACGTGAACTTTTGGAAAGTGTAAATTAACCAACTAAATTGCTCAAACTTAATAAATCCAAAAACATTTTTCATATTTTCAGCGCAGTACCATTTAATCTCTTTGTTCTGATGTTAATTTATTATAACAGAGCATTACTGTTGGCCATCGTGATAGCTGGTTATTCTGTTCTCTCCCCAGATTCGCTCTCTGATCACTGACTGCTCGGGGAATAAGTTGCTGATACTGAGCGGCCAGAGCTCTGAGCAGGGAGGCGACATCCTACTGCAAGGTGGAGCCTTCACCTGGGAGCACTTCTCCGACATCATCTCAAACTCTCAAGTAAGCCAAGTGCATTTTGTCTCTAAATCCTCTTTACAGCGTATGGATCAACTTTATAAATCTTACACAGACGTTTTAGGTTGTTTTTCGGTGTTTCTGTGTTTGCAGGTGATTGAACTCCTGACCCGGGTCTCTTCAGAGCAGCCGTCCAGGCTCACTGTTTCCTGTCAGGGAGAAGGGGGCTGGAGCTCCCTCGGTCAAAGCCAGGAGCAACAGTCGCTCCAGAATCTAATTGAATACCGCCTGAACCCCGAACCTCACCTCCCCAACATGGACGGAGTCACAGAGTTCACCGAGTATGTCTCGGAGACAGTGGATGTGCCGTCGTCCTTTGACCTCCTCGAGCCGCCGACCTCTGGAGGTTTCCTGAAGTTGTCTAAACCCTGCTGCTACATCTTCCCTGGAGGCAGAGGAGACTCAGCTCTGTTTGCTGTCAACGGATTCAACATCCTGGTGGATGGAGGGTCTGATCGCAAGTCCTGCTTCTGGAAGCTGGTTCGCCACCTGGACAGGATCGACTCGGTTCTGCTGACTCATATCGGTGCAGACAACCTGCCCGGCATCAATGGTTTGTTCCAGAGGAAGATCGCAGAGCAAGAGGAGGAGCGCAACCAGGGATCTGGATCTAGCAGCAACGGGGACTGGATGAAGAATCTGATCTCTCCTGAGCTCGGGATTGTGTTTTTTAATGTCCCAGAGAAGCTTCGGATGCCAGAGTCCACGCTGAAAGTAAAGCGAAGCATAGAGGAAGCATCTCTTACGCTGCAGTACCTCAGCAAGCTTGGCATCACACCGGAGCCTCTGCACAGGGTCGTCAGCAACACCATTGAACCCATCACACTTTTCCACAAACTTGGTGTGGGAAAGTTAGACATGTACGTCTTAAACCCTGTAAAGGAGAGCAAAGAGATGCAGTTTCTGATGCAGAAATGGGCTGGAAACAGCAAAGCCAAGACAGGGATTATGATGGCAAATGGAAAAGAGGGAGAAATATCTGTCCCCTATTTGACATCAGTCACCGCTCTCATTGTTTGGATTCCTCACCGTCCAACAGAAAAGATAGTCAGGGTGCTTTTCCCTGGAAACGCACCGCAGAATAAAATCTTTGAGGGCCTTGAGAAACTGAAACACCTGGACTTTCTGCGATACCCAGTGGCTACCCAAAAAGACATATCATCTGGTGCACCTCCTCCCATTATCAAACAGACAAAAATGAGATCAAGGACTGACAGCAGAGAGAGCCTCAAGTCTTCACCCAAACCTCACGCTAAAAAGAAAGAAACTAGCGGGCAGGAGGAGGAGTCCAAGAGTGAAATCACTAAAGAGAACAAAATGGAAAAGAAAGAAGAGAAGAAAGCCAAAAGCGAAAGTCTAAAAGCCACCAAGCAACAGAAAAACAGCGAGGTGGCCCCAGCGGCAGCCAAGACAGAGAAAAAGAAAGTATCAAAGGAAAAAATGGCCAAGCAAGAGAAGGTATCCAAGATGGATGAAAAGAAAGACAAAGAGAAAAAAGAAATTAAGAAAGAGAAGGTAAAGAAGGATGAAAACATAAGAAAGGAAGAGAAGAAAGAAAGCAAAGCAAAAGAGGACAAAAAGAAAGATCAGAGTAAACCAGAGCTTAGAAAAATCACCAAACCCGACCTGAAGCCGCTCACACCTGAAGTAAGGAAAACTCTGCACAAGGCGAAGACTCAGGCGAAGCCTAAGACAGACAAAAATAAGGCAGTTAAAGAGGAAGCAAATGAGAAAAAGCCAGTCCCAAAGAACATCCCTGAGGAGATCGCAGCAGCAGCTTTGGCTGACAGGTCCATCGTGTCCTCCCCAGAGGACCTCACAGAGGACTTTGAGGCTCTGAAACAAGAAGAGCTGTCCAAATTTAAGAGTGAGCCAATCCAGAATGATGTGATCTCTGATACTAAGGGTCCTTTAGTTTTCCCTGATGAGAAAATCACATCCTCAACTGCTGAGATAAAATCCGCTTCACCAAAATCCCCCGTCAAACAGGAAGAAGACAGCTTTACATCAGTGCAATCTGCAGCCGCTGTACAGAAGGAACCAAGCTTTGAGAAGAAGCATGAGGAGGAGAAAATGGAGAAACATGACAAATACCCAACAAAGGACGACATAAAAGACCGATCAAAGAAGAGTGACAGCTCAGAGGAGGAGGGCGATGTTATTGAAAAAGCCGAATTTGAAGGAACAGAAGACGATGAGGTCCTGAAATATAAAACAGAGGAGGTGAAGAAGGAAAAAACTGGGAAGGAGTGGGACACCAAGCCAGCTGAGCAAAAACCAACCACAGCCCTGTCTGGGCAAGTAGCAGCTTCTGCCTCGGAGCAATTCTCCTTCATCCAAGACGAGACCATCCCTGGTTACTCCGAGACCGAGCAGACTATCTCTGACGAGGAGATCCATGAGGAACCGGAGGATAGGATCCCACAGCTGCGCTATGATGTGGGCTCCTATGATGTCTCCGTCCCGGATGTCCCTGGTACCTTTGATTCCATGCACGGTATAAAAGAGATGAAGTCATCCGCCATGCCAGACGTCAAACCCAAAGAGCCTGAGCTTGCCCCGTATCCTGCCATCATTGCTGCTCCTCTTGCAGAAGAGGAGCACATCTCCTCAGCAACATCCATCACAGAATATGACAAGCTGTCGTCCTTTGCCACGTCTGTAGCCGAGGACCAGTCGATAGCCTCTGTGACGGCACCTCAGACCGAGGAGGCTGGGAGGAACTCTCTCATGCTCGACACCATGAACAGTATCCCCTCCCGCGCAGAGGCCGCCCACGGGAAGGACTACCTCCACTCAGCGGGAACCATCTCACCCACCTCCTCTCTGGAGGACGACAAGTGCTTCAAGTCTCCTTCCTCTGATGAGTTCCAGCCCCACATCCCTGAGATGGAAGCTGATGCAAAGATGAAATCAGCCCAAGACGAAGAAGACGACGAGGAAGACGAAGATGAGGACCAGACTCCGAACGTTGACATTCCTCTGGGTAAACTCCAAGAAGGCTACGAACACGCAGCCTTTATGATGCAGCAGGAGAAACAGAAATCCCCCTCTGCCACATTTGCTCCTCCTCCTCTTTTCTCTACCACGCAGCTCTCTCCCACAAAGGATGGCAAAGAAATCCAGTTTCGCACAGAAGGACTCAAGACTGGATCTGACATAAAGCCTGTTTCACCCCCTCCATCTTTCTCCCCCGGGTTAGACTTAGAGTCCCACTCCAGGCAGGAGAGTGAGGAAAGATGTGCAAGTCCAGACGACAGCACAATGAAACTGGCTTCACCCACACAGTCCGTGCCTACGAGCAGCGGCTACTCTCCAACTGAAGAGAAACCCTTTAAGACAGAAGACAAGGATGAAGCAGCGATCAATGTTAAAGCCGATTTCCAGAAATCTGTCACGATCTTAGACAGTACTGCTTACATCGGGATGGGAGGCGACAAGACTGCGTCTGAAGACTCTGAAGAATCCGATGAGGAGGTGGAGGAGGATGACTATTACGGCAAAAAGGATCTACAGCCTACTGTTAAGGCCAAGCTAATGGAGGCAAAAGAAGGGTGCTTCTTGGACGATGACTTTGACGCAAAGTCTGAAAAGACAGAAACGAAAATCATGGACGATGACTTCGCCACTGAGGCAAAATCTGAAAAGACAGACACAGAAGTCAAGGGCTTGGACAAGATACAGGTGTCCCTCAGCCCAGAGCAGAAGCCAAAACCTCAAGTGATGTACTCAGATGTAGACGACGAAGATGAAAAGGATGATGACTTCCCAAGTGGGGTGAGGTCAACAGATCAAAGTGAAGATAAAACAGATGCGTCTTTAAAAGAGCCTGAAAAAAGTGTTCATTTCAGTCTCTATAACTTTCCGGAGAAGGAGCCAAAAGAGAAGGCCATCTACATCAGGCAGGACACGCCATACGTGCACGGCAAAACCTTCTCTTACAGCGACATCTACGGCTCAGTTGACTCTGATTCATATCAGCAGGAATCCTTGGATAAAGCTGAAAAGGACAGTCATCAGGAGTCCTTGGATAATGTAGAGAAAGACAGTGCAAAAGATGAGGAGGATGCTAAAAAACCTGAGCCCCTGTCGTCTCTGGTAACGTCCGCAGAGAAGACGTCAGAGAAGGAGACCACCTCTTATGGTAAAGACTCCTCCACCTCATCGTGGCTCGACACCAAGAGCACATCTGCCATACCTCCATCTGAAGACGTTAGAGGAAAGGAGACATTCGAATACAGCACAGGTAGCCGATTCCCTTCAGTGGCTGATAGACCCGAGGCCTCATCCACTTCTTTATCATCAGACAAAGACTTGTCTTTTAAAAGTCCAACTGACACAAAGCCCCAGATGTACCCTTCAGTGACAGATGTAGGCAAACCTGCTGCCACAGGATACACTGAGAAAGGAGCCTGTTTGGAGGTCGATATGCGAAAACTAACTGCGAGGGATGAGGAGGACTACGATGATGATGAAGTTGTCGATGATGACGACGAGGATGAGGAGGATGAAGAGGAGGAGGAGGAGGACGACGACGAAGGTGCTGTCGATTCTGATATGGAGAAAGGTGCCAAAGAGAAGTCTGAGAAGGAAGTGAAAAGTCCAATCACTGAAATGTTTGGCTCAAACAGGCCTGAATTTATGGTTTCGATGGCGGGATACGGTTACAACAGCCAAGGAAAGCCGAGCAGCTCGAGCTCGGTCTCAAAGGACGAAGACAAAGCAAAGATCGACTCCTTGTCCTTCAGTGCAAAGCCAAAGGATTTAGGTGCTACAGGTTTCTCTAGCTACTCCTCGGGGTTTGAGTACTCGTATGGAAGCGATGAGAAAGACTCATTTTTATCAAGTCAGACCGCAGACAAAGGTAAAGAGGATTTAACTGTGAAATCAACAGAGCACAGTTATTACCAGAATGACAGAGCTGATCCTGATTTTGAGAAACAGAAGACACCAGACCTTCTGAGTAAGAGATCGCTGGACACAAGCTTCCAGTACACGACCACCGCCGCGCCTGGGTACTCCTCCTCTTCGGCCTATAGCTACTCCTCCTCCACCTCTGGCTCCCTCTCCACCAGCCGTCAGTTCGGAGAGGAGCTTGAGACGCCTGCCGAGCCTCTCTTTGAGTACTCCTCCTTTAAAGACGAACACTCACTGGGCATGGATCCCCCCTTCTCCTGCTCCACTGGTGCCAAAGACGACTATTTAGAAGTGTCTGAAAAACAGATCACAGCTACTACCACAGCTGAGTCCACCTCCAGTTTAGCTCGCTTTTCACCTCTTAGTCCGTTTGAGGAGGTCAAATCCTTCCCTTCGCTTTCATCCGCTGCTTCTGCTGAAGACAAGAAGGAGCCTTCATCAGGTGGCGTTATGGACAAAGGCCCTCAATCTGAATGTTTCTATAAGCCTGATTGGTCTGAAGGGTCCAAGCTGGACACGGCTGTTGGGTTTGGGGCCTCGGCAGGACCGTTCGCTCAATCTTCAGAGTTCTCCAAGGACAAAGAGGCAGCCAGCGCTGCTCTGTTTGGCATCACCTCCTCACCACGCCCTGACATCGAAGGCAAGCATTACTTTGAGGAAACGGACAGCAGCGAAGAGGAGGATGAGGAGGCTTACATGCGTGAGATGACTCGACGGTCGCCTTCCAGCGGCCTGGCTGGTAGCCTATCATTTTCGGACAAGCCTGTAGCTCCAGCTGCCAGCGAAAAGCCAGCGGCTGTACTCCCAGATGTTCTCAGCTCTTACATGCCTTCACCTCTGCAGACCAGTAAGCCAGACACGGTCAATGGACCAATGGAAGTCAGCACAAGCTCCACCCTCCCTGCTGGAACAGCAGCAGCAGTCGGCGGCGCATCATCAGGCCTGGCCAAGGTGGAGCCCAGAGAGGGAGCAACAGGTTACAGGAGCTCCTATGAGTGGGAGATGTCAAAGCCACAGATGGGGATGGTTCCTGGAGACTCCCCTCCTCATTACCGTCATGACGATGAGTTTGAAGAGGAGTGTGAGATGGAACCAGAGCACCCTGCCCGCCCGCTGTCACTCTCTTCAACTGATCAGCCGTTCCGCTCGCCGTTCTACGCTGAGGAGTGCAGCCGAGGAGGGCAGGATGACGACGACGACAGCGATCAGGATCTTGGTGACGTGCCCATGGGAGCCACTTCCTCGTACGCCAGCCGCAGCTCTCCTGGATACTCCTCCTCCGAGTACAGGCAGTCCAAACACGACCTCTCGCCTTCCTTCATCAACCCATGTATGCGTCAGCTGTCCAGCGACGAAGAAGACGAGGAGCAAGGACGCAGGAGTGACCAGTCACAGGAGGCCGATGAGCATGATCTGTCAGTGAAGAGACGAGCTCACAAGCAGCCTCATCACCACCAGTCCCACAGCAGGGACAGCAGCTCTCTGCACCACACTGGCGGCATGTCGGCAGGGCTCGGTCTGGCCACGGAGGACACACCGCCCACCTCCGTCAGCGAGTCTTTAGCTTCGCAGTCGGACTCTGACGTGCCTCCAGGAACTGAGGAATACCCCTCGGTCACTGGTGATGGCAACATGGACTCAGATGAGGACGCAGAGTACATGCCTGTTGATAAATCATCTGCCACGGGAGGAGGCAGCCACCATTCCTCTAGGAGGAGCCACGACCCTCCTCCTGCTCCCCTCATGGATCCCTACCCGCACCCCCCACGGCCAGACGTTTGCATGGTGGACCCGGACTCTTTGGAGAACGGCTTAGTCAAGAAAGAGCCAAAAGCTAAGGGCTTAAAGAAAACTTCTGGGAAAACCAAATCAGCATCCCCGGCCAGGCGCAAGAGGTCGCCCATGCCCGTCAAACAGACGCCATCTCCTCGCAGTGCCTCAATGAAGAAGAAGGATGCAGACAAGAGCTCCCGTATGTCCCGTCTGTCAGACGGACAGGGCTCCAAAGACGATGACCTCTCCAGGTCGAGCTACAACCCCGGAAAAGGGCTGACTAACGGAGTCAAGAGCAGTTCAGGTGAGCAAACATCAATGGTTAATTCTGCAAAACAGTCTGTCTGACTCAGAATTATATTAATCAAATCAGATTTGCCCTTTTAATATGAATATTTGACAATTCCTTTTGTTTTTTCATTAAAAGTTTTAAAGTTTGGGCTCAGGAGGACATTCAGAGTGACATCCATTTAATAGAGTAAAAAGCTAATGCTGCTTATGACAAGGGACACGTATAATTGATGTTCTACACAGTTTTTGCAATAGTCTGTGCCTTTATGTGTTCTTGTTTGCCTGAAATATTTTGAACATATTTTAGGTAAATAAAGCTGTGGGGAAAAAATGACGGGTTGACAATGTGCAACAACATTTTTTTGCTGATACTAGATATCAAACAAAAGCCAGAGACGTGTCGTATTAGGTTTCTGAGCTTTAAATGGACCACTTCTAAGCAGAAGAGAGAGGATAGTTTTACCTTGCAGCATTAAGGTACAGAGCCTCTCATCCTTGGTGCTGCTGCATCGCGTCAGCTGCAGCCTCTACCAAAGAGTAGTGTGACAGTCAAGAGTGCTTACTCTGCAGAAAACTCTGGGGACCAAAGTGTCCCCAGGAAGGACACTGACCAGCAAAAAAAAAAGACTGACTGCTCGACTTGAAGCAATCACAGTTGACTGAGGGGACTCTGACTGATGATTTGAATCTCCAACTTTCATGGGGCAATCCTACAAAACTGATTTAGTAAGATCAATATTTTTTGCACAAAATGAAAGTTTCAATTTCCCATCCAGGTTCTCAGAAGTCCGGCTCCGCAGCAGCTACTGGCCTTCCTATCTATGTGGACTTGGCCTACATTCCCAACCACTGCAGTGCCAAGAACGTGGACCAAGAGTTTTTCAAACGCATCCGCTCTGCGTACTACGTGGTGAGCGGGAACGACGCAGCGAGCGGTGAACCGAGCCGAGGAGTTCTCGATGCACTGCTGGACGGCAAAGCTCAGTGGGGATCAAACCTGCAGGTAACAATTTGACGCTGAGGCTAATTAACAAAAGATGATCAGTTTATTGTGTTTTGAGGTTTTAAATGATCTCCTGTCATACAGGATGAGTTTTTCGTGTTTTTAAGATGGTATCAACTTTGACTGACTGTAACATAGTTAAGGAAAATGGGGTTTTTCTTGGTTTTTGTTCCTAATAAGGTAAATTAGCTGTACGTTAGAGTAACACCAACAGCTGGCTACATCCTTGAGTTTTGGGAGTCCTTTGTAGAAAGAGATATCAGATTGAGTCTGAGACTCACACCTTGACGGAAAAGTAAAAACTGAACAGGCAAAGCTTAAATTTTGTCCATAATGTCCCCGAGGACGGAGGTGAGGCAAGTGAGAACTTGAAGTTAAAAAAGCTTTGAACTGACTGATTTACTCACATAAAACACGTGTTTGAACTAAAGCAGATTTCCATGTCCCCTCTAAAACATTCATTTAAGGTAATATTGTATTTCAGCTCTTGAAGTGAAGTAAAATGTTCATTTTAAACACATTCTGAAGGTTTCACAGAGGTCTGGAAACCAGGTTTTCCATCCTCTCTGTTGTCAAACCTCTCCCTGAAATGGCATCATATAAACTGAAGAGCGCATTATGACTCGTTTCGGACTTTAAAACTCAAACTTTTTTGGCAAGTATTTAAATCTTTCAATCTCGAGTTTGAGTTCTTTTCAAAATATGGGGGAAAAAAACAATAAATTTACATTTTTTTAAAAAAATTGAAAATGTACAAAAAATGTAGAAAAGAAAAGAAAGAGAATTATTGATTTATTTTCATATAAACACAAAGCCATTTATAATTATCATAATAATATAATAAACATTGTGTTACAGAATTATAATATATATATTTTTTTTAGTAATTTCCTTGTTTGTTATTGACTTTTTTTGTACTTAAAAAACTGTATTTCTCATACATTTTTTGATAATTTCCTCTTAAGTTTGTCCTTGCTTTCTTCTCACGTTTTGGTAACAATCAGCCGATTGACTCTCAGTCGTGACACGTCCTTGTCTCTTGTCTCGTCTCCCAGGTAACGCTGATCCCCACCCACGACACGGAGGTGACCCGCGACTGGTACCAGCAGACCCACGAGAGGCAGCAGGAGCTCAACATCATGGTCCTGGCCTCCAGCAGCACCGTCGTCATGCAGGACGAGTCCTTCCCCGCCTGCAAGATCGAGTTTTGAGAGCCTCGTGTCCCGTCTCCCTCCTCCTGGCCTCCCCGGTGTCGATCTGGTTTTAATTGCTCTTCTTTATAGCCTGATATGCAAATCTGCTTCTGCTTTGTGCGTTTAACCGAAAGCAGAAACAGACCTGGATAACTGTCTATTTTTTTTCTAGATTTTTATTCCTTTATAAGCTTGTCGTGGCTTTCACCGTTTGTATTATAACGGCAGTTTTCTGACAACTCAAAGTTAATTTTATTTCTCAGTCCTGTTTTTTTTCTTTCTTTTTTTCTTTCCCCCGAACAAGAGACAATGGAGCCTTTGTTTATTGGCCGAGACAAAATGCCCATTGTATTGTAAAAAGAAAAAAAAAAGTGTCACATAGAAAATATGAAAAGAATATTTGGTTGCGTGTCCTCAAATTGGAACAAATCAAAGCACAAGTTTGCACACTTTAAAGGCAGCCACTAAATAATTTTCTTCCCAAAAATCGAGCCTTTCATAATAAAGGTAATCAACTGAATATATTTACTGCTAGAAAATCACCGTTACACGCATATAGTGATCAGTTTTACGTAACTATTTTCCCTCTCCGTCTTTCTTCTAAAAAGATGTCAGTGTTGAACTTCGTGCCTCTTACTGACATAGTGCGATAGAAAACACGTCTTTTGAGTATATTAGCTGTAGCATAGGGAAGACCATATTCAAAAATCTGTATCGTCGTGAATTATGACATCGCCACGGTTATCGCAAAGTGGAAACTGCAGTAAGAATTTCTCGGTGGCTGTCCTTTCTTACGGTGAATATGTTTCTCTGATTGTTTCTGTAGTCTTTGGTGTATTTTTTCAGTGTGTTTCCAGTTAACATATCGTCGCAGGATCATGAGGAGAACTGAAGTCAGAGGCGGCGATGCGTCATACCGATCTTACCTGTTTATATCTTTACATACAGAACGGCACTCATGACGAGGGGAGGATGTCGACAAACCTCATATCTGTGTCTCAAAGGTCTTTAATCAAAAGCTAAAGAGCGAAGAATGTATTCTGCTACAACAACAGGAACATGTGGTTGCGAGGAGAGATTGTGTTTGGTGATTGAAGGTGGTCGCTTCGATTGGTGGTTAGAGGTTAGACTGTCACCCACATGTGCCTTTCTGTCCCGCTGTGCTGGAGGGGAAATGAAAAGTGTTTTTTTTGTCGTGGAAATTTAAGGTGCACGCCAACACGTTTTCATCCCAACTTGTCAAATACACGTTGCTTTGAAAGTAAACGTACACGTCAAAATACACCCTCCTATGCAGGCTGTTCTCAAAAACCATACGTTCGTTTTCCTAATGCATTCAAATTTGTAATCCTGAGCCAGTATTTTCTACATAACATGAATTTTGGAGGGCTGCGATCACGTGATCTCGTGCTGAAAAGAAGGAAGGAAGTGGTCCTGATCGGTGTGTCAGGAGGCGGGTTGTGGCGGTGAATAGGTCACGAAACACCGAAGTTTCGCAAGGAGAGGCGTGTTTGTATCTGAAACTAACAACAGTAACATAGCGTTGATTACGAAACTTTACGTTAAGGATATAACATCATCTCTGGCACGCTAATTGGGATGTCATACGAACTGATGTGTGCATTTTTAGAGGATATCTACAAGGACACGCTCTCCTGCATCAGTGTTAGATGCTCAGGTCAATTTACGTTTGTTACACGCACTGTGTCTTTTCAAAATATACTTCACAGGAAATGTAAAGTTTCTGCTTGTAACATGCAAACAGTATTTTCAAAAGAAACTTACAATCTAAATCAAACACTTGCAGGGTCCTAGATGAAAGTTCAGAGATTTTTTGACCACCGCCGCTCCTGCCCTTCCTTTGCGGTATTTGTTGATCTTTACACCACTGTAGTTAGGTCAGGACCATAAAAACTTTTTTTCCTCCCATTTGCAGTATGATATTTAGTGTTATGGCTCTGTTGTGGGACCTCTCTGCCCTTCCTCATGCCTACGTGGAAAACCCAAGGTGGAGAGAGCACCCCTCTGCCCTTCCACACACCTACGTGGAAAGCCTAAGACAGAGAGAGCAGAAGCAATGACCGCCAGCGTACAGAACAGAGTGAGCATCAATGACAAACAAAAATGACACTGATAAATCGGACACAGCATGAAACGGAGGAGCTGGGGTGGAGGCGGGCTGCAGAGGAAGCAGCTACAGTTGGAAGGTTAAAGCGGATTAAACTGTGTAGATGAGAACGGCCCTACGAAAAATGGAAAAGTCTTTCCTTTGCGCTTTTGAAAAAAATATGCATTCATATGATAACATTGTAAGAAAGATCACGGATCTGCAAAAACAAAAAAAAAATGCTGTAGTTTGCAGGACAGGACAGTAGCTGGTGGTGTAACTTTGTGATGGCACATCACAGAAGAACACCAAGAAGTGCGGCCTTGGCATCACCGTTCTCACAGGATCCGTGTGCCGACTGCCAGTTTACACGGCGACAGAAGAGGTGGCGTTTTCAATAGTTTCACTCTGAAACCTGGTTTCAAAATTGTGTTTTCGGGCCTCCAAAAGGCTGTTGTTGTGCGAACAAAAGGCCAAACTGAAACGAACTGATGACATGATCACTGACAAAGCGGCGGTATTTGACGAGTTGGGAGTGAGAACCTGTTGGTGCGTCTGCGGCTCTGTGGCGGAGGCCTCGGCGAGCTGGTCTCCTATTTTGTGGCGAGTTTTGTCGGCGAGAGCGCACAAAAAGGTCCGAGTTGTACATATTGAGCATAAAATGGCACTTTTAATAAAGCACCAACTCAGTATTTCAGCTGTTTTAGATTTTCCTGGAGCTGCCACACTTTCAAAGAAGCACAAACAGTAACCGGTGTGCAAAGCGGTCGTAAATTTAGCAACACGAAAATGTCAAAGTACAGCATTTGCACTGTTGCTGTTTTTCTTCTGGTTACTTTTAATTTTTTGCAGAAAACACAGTTTGTCCTGCAGGATAGATTTTAGCCACAATCACCTCAACTTTAAGCATCATGTTTTTGAATTAGATAACTTATTTCTTTTTCGGTGGTTAATCAGTGGGTGTTTTTAACTTTTAATATTATGTGTAGACGTGCTTTAATTTGATATTGATGATTTTATATTTTGATAAGTTTTTAATAGATTATAACCAGGAACAAATCTAACTATCCAACAAATTACAGGACCAACACGCCTCACCAGGGTTGCTATTTTATGATCCACAGTGAAAAAATATTCCTCTGTATGATATTTAACCCCTTCGACTCCTCTGCATGTACGACAGATGCATGTACATAAAGGCGATAGCTCTTTAAAAAGCAGAGGGCTGCAGGGAGCCCAAACCTCAGCGGCTCTGGTTGATTTGAATGTGAAGATGCAGATTACCTTTACGTTCTCCGTGGAGGACTTGATCTCCTGGTTGCCTTGGTTACTGTGCATCATACGGTATGTCTGACTCATCGGTCAGCAACGGCTGCAGCCTGCGGTAAATCTAGCCTCTGTGCAGGAGAGACAACTTTGCGTGCAGATTAGACCAGTTTCTTTCTTTGGAGGACAGTTTGACAGACGTGATGAGACGATGACGTTGATTTGAGGTTCCTGCTGATTTAAAGAGAACGGCTTCTTGTTAAAACAGGGTTGACCGTGACGTCAGTGATTTCCTGTCAAAGGAGAACTTCGGCATTTTTGTGTCCAAGAGACAGATGGAAACAGCAGTTTTTGACATTGTTCTGGTGTTGAGAGAGAGGGCATTTATTTACGCCAGATTTTAGCAGATGATGTTTTTCTGTTGGTTGATGTAGAAGTTGCTCTGGCTTCCTCGTCATAAAGCCTACGGGATTTTTCCATTGGATTTTGGATTACTGCAGAAAATCAGCTTTGTGTTTTTGTTTCGTTCAGCTTCACAAATGAACTTTCAGGATTATTGATGCCTAAATTGGACGGTGACATTTAACGGGATTCCTGTGGCATTTCCACGGGATTGGAGTCAATTTCACTACTAATCACATGATTGGGACAGGACAGAAAAAAAAAAAAATCAATGGGAGCGAGCGGGACTGGGAATCATAATTATAACATTGAGCTAAAAATGTGAAGTCAGCGGCTTTTAGTTCGTCTTCACAGAGCAAAGGAAATACACGACTGCAAGTACAAGCACGCGTCATTTCATGGAGTGAAGTAAAATGGATCTTTTCTTACTCTCTAAAAGAACCACTTTTTAGGGAGAAACAGTGGCGGTGCTCAATTGCCCCATTTGTTTACATGGTGGCCCTTTATTTGGCTAGTGCGCTCTTGCTTAATACTTAGCCAATTTCAAAATCTGTTGTTCGTATCAGTCACTGACACAAAAATATGTGAAAAAGGGTCCATGCTGAAAAAATGCCAAAGTTTTCCTTTAACTCACTCTAATCTGCATTCCTACTTAATACAGCATCACTGTAAAGGCTGAAAATAACTAACACATTATGAGCAGACCACTCAAAACCCAGACTGCCAGACACTCATGTCAGTACATTTTTATCTATAGAGGATTTCCTAATATTCACACTTTTCCAGACAACGCTTAACACACACTCACACATAACCGCTGCATTTTCGTATTGTGCAAAAAAATAAAAATAAAAACTTAAATATCCGTCAGACTCTGTGAAACAAATCATCATAAAGACTGTTCAGTGAGCCCTGCTTGTACGTGCATGTGTACCTTTTTGAGTTATCCTGTATTGTAATAGCTGAAGAAGACTTATCATAGAAATGCTATTTTAAAAGATGTATATTTAAGAAGCTAAGCTGTGCGGTTCTGAGGAGGCACATGTAACCTGGCTGTGCTGTGCTGTAAAAGAAAGCCTTGTGGTCGTTTTTTTCCTCCTTTCTGCTTCATGGTTCTACTTTCATCTCTTGTTTTAAGTGCAATATTCTCTTTATCTCTCTTTAAATGCTTAAAAAGGTAAAAACAGAAAAACAGATTTATTGTTAAAAAGGGTTACTTTTTCCTCCTGAATAATTATTAAAACACATCCCGAGACATTTCTTGTTGTTTCTTCATTCGATTGCTCAAATTATAAAATAGTTATCATAGCATGAATCATACTGTGTCCTGTATTTGTCCCTTTTATTTGACTTGTGAGGTGGACGGATGATTTTTGCTGCCATCTGTTGGAAGACTTTAAGAAACACGGTCCTCTCAAATCTAAAACAGAGAAGAATAAAAAACTACTGCTTTAGCCATGATTTTATAAATACTGAGGTCAAATAAAAGTTCTGATAAAACAATAAATTAGTAAATAACCACAATTTAAATAATTTAGTTAAATGGATATATATAAATTAACTAATATATTTATAAAAATAAATTACAAAGAGACATTAGAAACAAATAAATAAATAAAACAAAACAAAACAACAAAACAAAACAAAACAAAAAAACACCACAACTTTAGCCACAATTTTAAAAATACTGAGGTCAAATAAAAGTGCTGGTAAATAATACAAATAAAATTGATATATAGATTAACTCATAATTATGTGCAATGTGCAGTATGTTGCTACTGTATTTAAATGCTAATTGTTTAACAGTTGCTTAAGTTACTGTTTTCTACAAATTATAATATAAAAGACATAAAAGAAAAAAAAATCGACTTCGGTTTAGAGTTCACCTCAACTACCCGACTGTAGAATTTGATAACTGAGCAGCATTGTTGCGGATGAAACAGCTGATTGTCAGACAGCAGCGCAGTGAAACAAACAGAGAAGCAGCGCAGATCTCCAACAGGACAGCTGGCAGCGCGGATATCTAACACATTGCTGGCAGCGCGGATCTCCGACACAGCGGGTGGTAGCGCGAACTCCGACAGCGTGAATTTCTGAGGCAGCAGCTGGCTGCATGGATCTCCAACAGCAGGGATCTGTGACACAGTGGTAGGCAGCGCGGATCTCTGACAGTGCGGATCTCTGACACAGTGGCTTGTAACACAGATCTCTGACACAGGGGCTGGCAGCCCAGATCTCCGATAGCGGCAGCACGGATCTCAGTCCCTATTAAATATTATCATTACAAATGATGTCACACAAGAGGAAAAGTATAAGGGCTACCACGCAAAAAAACCATATGTAGGGGTCTCGATAAGTTTTGAGTTATTTACATATCAAGTATACAACCATATATAATTTGACATACAGTTTGAAAAAAAAAATGCTGACTGTGGTTTGGAGTTCACGTAAACAACCAGACTTTAGAATTTGATAACCAAGTGGCATTGTGGCAGATGAAACAGCTGACTGTCCGACAGCAGCACAGTGCAACACACAGACAAACAGAGGGGAGCAACGCGGATCTCCGACAGCGTGGACTGCCAACACAACGGCTGGCAGCGAGGACCTCCGACACAGCGGCTGGCAGCCCAGATCTCCTACAGTGCTGAGATCCAACATAGCGTCTGGCAGCGCGGACCTCCGCACTGTCGGTCATATGTGTGTGTGTGTGTGTGTGTGTGTGTGTGTATTCTGTCATAATGATATTACTGTGATAAAAACCTAATTTACCGAAGAACAATGTCTCCCCTTTTTTTCTTCATGTATCATTACGTCACATAAACGTCTTCTTTCTTTAAAATAAATGTAAGTTTTAGCCCGATTATCGAACTTTGTTTCAGTCCATCCTGTAAATGTTAGACAATGACAGATATTTCACTGAAACTTTGACCTGTTGGTGGCACTGGATGAAAAGTCAGTAGATTAAACACAATGGGAATCCTTCCTCTGAGGAACCGGAGTATGTGAAGCAAATGTTATGGCTATCTGTCCAGTAACAGTTGAGATATTTTACTCAAAACTACTAATTTGAAAAAAATCGACTACCACACAGTGAAGAACTTCACTGTGAGTTAAATCGAAGCGAGCTGGTAGCTTCTTTAGATTCCCTCAATGTAATTACACGAGTATTCACAGGTGTAAGAAACACACACAAGTCACATGACTAATAACCAACATTTTTTTTCAATTTCTTTCTTCAAAATGTATCAATTAAATATTTTCTAAAGTGGGCATAATTTTAAAAAACAACAGTATTTACAAACATAAAAAAAGCAAGAATTTTATGACTTATAATCAGTGTGACAATAATTACAAAATAAAACGTAAGTCTATTAACCATTCTAGGCATCTTGATGTTCTTTATTATTTCGTAAATATTGTTATTTTTGTAAATATTATTTTTAAACACTGATTATGATGTTAATGTTTTGTACATATTTGTTTAATTCATGCTCACTTTGGAAAATATATTGATCCACTTTGAAAAATAAGATGTTGCTGATTAGTCGTGTGTATTTTTTACACCTGTTGTTGGACATTTCCCTCAAAACTAAAGCTGTAAAATTCATGGAGCCAGGAGACAGTAAAAGTCAGAGCATCTCCAAAATTACTGGGACGTATGTTCTGGGGAGCGTGAACGCCCGTCATCAGCATCTTTGACTTGCTGCTGACCCCGAAGGAAAAGTCAGTAGATTAAACTAAACTCACTGGGATTCATCCTCTGGGGAACATGATCGTCTGTACAGAACTTTGCTCCAGGTTATTAATGCTGATATTTCAATGAAACTTTGACCTGTTGGCGACACTGAAAGAAATGTCAGTGGATCACTAAACTTGTTGGGATTCATCTTCTGGGAAATATGAATATTTGCACCAAATCTTATGGCAATTCATCCAACAGTTTACTAGAAATTTCCCTACAAAGCCGAAATGTTAAACTCTTGACCATGCTGGAAATTTCGTTTCACTAAAGTTATTGGGACTGAAAGTCTGTCATCGGCATCTTTGTCTTACTGGGAGCACTGGAGGAAAAGTCAATAGATTAAACTAAAGTTATTGGGATTCATCCTCTGGGGAACATGAATACTGGTACCAACTTTTGTTCCAGTCCATCCTGCAGATGTAGAGATATTTCACTGAAACTTTGACCTGTTGGCAACACTGAAATAAATGTGGGTGGATCACTAAACTTCTTGGGATTCAGCCTCTGGGAAACACGAATATTTGCACCAAATCTCACGGCATTTCACCCATATTTCACCACAAAGCCGAAATATCAAATTCTTGGCCGTGCTGGAGATTTAGGGTCACCAAAGTGATTGGGATGTATCCTCTTGGGACTATGGATGTCCAAAAGCCTGACACAACCATCCTTAGTGCCATGAAAAATTTAAATCATATTTGATTAATCTTTGGACAAACTGTGGGGCAAAAGACAGATTGGGGATCCGGTCTTTGCAGACGTTATTTTTCCGTCCTCACTGCCTCCTCAGAGTGTGGATGATGTAATCCACAGCGCGGTCCAGACTCAGAAACACTGTGTGCTTTGTCCTGACTGTTTAAGCCTTTTTTTCAACAGTCTGACAGTCAAAGACCTGCAGAGTTTACAGCGCCGAGGCCCCGCCGAGCTGCTGATAAGAGATGTTTGTCACGCAGGACATCCGAACGGAGACGGCAGTGAACGGTGGAGGTTTTGCTGCCAGACACTGTTCGGTCTGTGAAGCTGCTTCTGCGTCAGAGGAAGCTGGAGGACAATCCCCGCATGGACGCTGCGGTGACATCACCTCCTCAGGTCACATGATCCGGGCGGAGGACAATGGGAACTACAGATGTGACAGTTTGTCTTTTTCATCACGAGGTGGAAAATGACGGAGAGAATTAAAGTCGAGCAGAAGGCTGAGTACACCTCCAAGTGTTCAAAACTAATACTGATTTCAATAGTGACACTTTGTTTAATACTTTACTTTGAGTGGTGGAAGGAAACTAAATACATTTACTCAAATTATTTACTGAAAGGGACTGTTTATCCCCAAATCAAAAATACGAATTTTTCCTCTTACCTGTAGTGCCATTTATCAGTCTAGATCAGTGATACTCAATTTATTTATCAAATTTGGCCCCTGACAGAAGGCCTGGTGGCCCCTAACTATTCACAATGAAGTGATTCACACTGGGAATCGGTTTTGTACTTTTAGTATATGTAAAAAATATGTTAAGTGTATTAACAGTCCCTACTGTCCTAAAATCCTAAAAATGCCCCAAAATTTTTAGGAACCCAAAATTCTACAAATTTGCTAAAATCCCATAAACATCCTAAAATTCTAGAAATTTGCTGAATCCCATTAGCATCCTAAAGTCCTGTGAAATGTCCTAAAATCCCGTTAGTTAGAAGACAGAAACCGTGACACTAAACCAAAACAACAAACAGACCCAAAATACATTCCTTTAGCTGTATTTCGTAACATTGATGAAGTATTACAGATTACTGTTGATGTTTCATACAACAATCTAAACCAAATTATTCAGCACAGACGAAGGTTTTTCTTTCTCCACAGAACAACAGACAGAAAGCGTTTGCGGAGTCCGTGCCGAACTCCGTACGGTCAGAAACACAAACTGTGCGTCCAAACCGAAGCATCAGACAGGAAATGCGATTTCACGTCACAAAGCAGAGAGGTCTTTAGATTACGGATCAGTCCGTCACACCATTCATCCTCAAAGACTGAAAGGTGGATTTCTGAGCAGCTTTTAAAGCGTCGGTTCACCCAAATTACAAAAAAAATATTTTCTCGGGGAGAACATGAAAAAATATACGTGGTGGAAGAAAATATCCACATAAACCGTTAATGAAATAAATGTATAGTTATGTAACATTATGTGGAAGGTTTTCCACAAAAGATAAAGATTAACGGCATTTTGCACAACAAAATCCAACATTTTTTTTTAATTCCATGTCTTTTCCAGGCCTGGAAAATGACAGTATAGAATTCCATGCCTTTTTGAGGTTTTTCATGACCTTGTAACAATTTAATTAGACACATTAGAAATTTTCCTAAACTTTCAATTATTTTTTACCAATTCCATGACTTTTCCAAGGCCGAAAAACTTGGAAAAATTTCCAAGACATTTCCAGGTTTTCCATGACCGCATGAACCTTGGGTTATGATGGACTTGCCGAATCGAGCAGCCAGATTTTCCAAACTTCCTAACCAAGTTTTTAAACTTAATTTCTGTATTTTCAATATTTAAACTAACAAAAAAAAACCACTTTAATTTTCAGCCTGATGTTGAAGTACTCTTTAACCCTTTAAAACCAAGACTGATATAATTTTTCTTAAAAAGCATTTACCTGAGGAAAAATGTTTGATTTCCATCAAAAAAACAACTATATAAAACATAATGAGCACGTCGTGCAAACTGCGAAAAAAAGGTGATGAGATGAAATGAAAATAAACTTTTTAATAAAGCATTTAAATTATTTTACAGGATTTTTTTTTTTTTTGCACTTTCTTGATGCCGATTTTTTTTGGTTTATTTTTGTTTTTTCTTCTTTTCTTTCTATTCTTTATTCTTTAGGTATTTATTCATCTATTTATTTTAGAATTTCTTGCTATTTTTCGGGTCATTTTTATGTGAGTTGCTCATTGCCAAATCAAGCCAATTTTCTCAGGTATCAAAGGGTTAAGTAAAGAGTACAAACTGTCACATTAAGGACTGAATAATCCCGACTGACGGAGACTCTGCAGCTGCCCATTTCTGAAAAAATAATCTAAAAACCTGGATTAATAAAACCCAAACCATCTGCGTGGCTGCCCACCAGTAGCCGTTTGTGATTAACTGGTTTTATTTTTTCGTAATTTGAGTGAATCGACCCTTTAAGCGAACAGTAAAGCGACCAGAGCGACTCACAGACAGACGGACGACGGGTCAGCTGTGCTTCACTCTACAGTACGTCACAATGTAACATGAAATCCCTCTGAGGAAACACGAATTACTCCTCCAGTGTGTGTGAACCCTCCACCCTAACACACACACACACACGCACGCACACACGCACACACACACCTGCTACATAACTGCACAATAAAAGCACATTTAATGTAAAAAGCTCCTCCTGTTTGTTCAGTGATAAAACTCTGATTTTCTCCCACATCATGAGGTGATTTCACAAAAAATATACAATAGCTATGGTACAATTAAATATCTGATGTGGGTATCAAAAATACCAGACCTCTCTTAGTTACGTTTTTTTTCAAGCTGCAATTTCAAAATAAATATTTTTTTTCTCTCTATCATTCCCTACTGATTATATTAGATCTTGGATGAGGCTTAAGGACTTTGGCAGTAAGCAGTGCACACACACTTTGACCTGCACTTGTTAAGAGTTTACTGGCTGTCATGAAGACTTTGAAACCACAGAAGCTCGGCGTACGACGAACGCCGCCACACGACGAACGCCGCCACACGACGCAGAGCAGAGGAGCTGCAGGTTGTATTTTCTCAGTCTTGAGCTGCGAGTCAGTTACTGCGTTTCTCATTAAAGTCTAGAAGTCGTCGTTTCCTGAAACTGACGACGGAAACGCTACAGCCTGTAGCAACGAAAATACCACGACGCAAAACCGTCCTGATACCTGTAATACCTGCAGATGTTACGAAAGCGAGAAAAAATTCACTGCTGCAGCTGTCCGCAGGGTAAAGGCCGAAGATAAAGACACAAGACAGATTTTACAGAGTTTAAAGCTCCATTAATCAATATCTTTACGGCCACTTGAATCACAAAAATGTCATTTTTCATTTTTAATTTCCTGTATGGTCACAAGACTTCATACACATTTTTACCAAAACATTTCATGACTTTTTAATAATTTTAAGGCCATCGACACTCTTTTTCTGTTCTTTTTTATTACTATATAACAGCTGTTTAAATATATATTATTTATAATATAGATAATGAATTCAGAACAGGATTTGAAGTGAATATTTAAATATAATGTTGGGACTGTTTGTTCGCTGTGAGAGAGGAGGGGGTTGTGCATGTCGAGTCATTTTTTAAGCACTGGGGAGAGCTTATGTTTTTTTATTTTGACTGTATTTTGTATTTATTTTGCTATGATTTTTAGAGAAAATATGGGTTTGAAAGGCATGTTTTGTCAATTTTTCTTTCTTTGATTGTTTTGTAGGATTTTTAAAGAAAAAAAGTGATTTTTACAGAAAACATGCCATAATTATTACAATATAAAACATGTTTTCTATCTATAAAAGTAACGATACAGATCACTGCAGGCGGGTGCAAACCTCCTATCTCAAGATTTTGCAATTTTTCAGGAATCAGAAAAAAACGCCATTTTTAAAAGGATCCAATGGAGATAGGAGGTTTAGTCACAAGATTTTTTGAATACATTTCATTGGTTGAGAAATGGTAAAACCCACTGAGAGACGCAGAGGCGAACCAAGTTTGTGCCTGACAACGAAATGCAGGAAGACAGTAATCAGGTTACTCACCCATCTTTTAGTGTTTACGTCTCTGGTCTGATCTCCTGCACACAGCCGATAGCTACGTGTTTGTTTACATGAAGTGACAGAGGAGCATACTGAAGGATTCAGTGTGGACGGAGAGCTACCTGATTCTCGCTTTCTGCTGGGACACGCTGTCGTTATTTTCCACTGAGAAGAGGCTGCTGAGTCATGTGGTAAAACTCAGCAGCCTCTTGAAGACTTTCAGACCGACCTGACGCTGGTTTCTGGGTGTTTCTGCCCTCTAGTGGCCAAAACTTGATTAATGCAGCTTTAAGGATAGAGCTGGCGCACGACGAGCGACAATAAAGCTTCAGCGTACGACGAACGGCTCCCTGCTTCTTTACAGACTGATGAACTGAACCAGTGGACTGCCAGGAGGCTCAGTGGTGTCACTGGTTTGCTCCCAGTGTGCTTTTTAAAAGGCAATGAACAGCACGTATGGCAAAGTCATGTGCTTCTCCGGCTGGGAGGCGAGCGTGAGGATCAGCGTTTGTTCTGACTCGCGGTCGTCTTCAGGCCGGAGGAGAAGCTGTGACGCAGAGCGACGTCTCTGCTGATTGACGAGGACGATGATTGCAGAGTTACAGATGTAACCGCAGTAGTTTCCGACCGCTCCGCGCTCTACGGCTCTGCCGTGTGAGTGGCTCCGACCTCCAGCGGCGTCTCGGGGTGGGGGAGGTTTTCTGGACTGTCCGTCCACAGCTCCATCGACTCCTGGGTGTCGAAGAACTCGTCGGGCCCCTCAGGAGACTGTGGCGTCTGGGAGCTGGAGCCCGCCTCGCTGCTGCTCTCCCGGAGCTCCAGCAGCACGGGCAGAGAGCCGGGGAGGCAGTAACCCTCCATCCGAGCCAGAGCCAGCTCCGCCAACGCCGAGCAGGGCGCTCTCAGGCCGGGGTCTGAAATCGCGACACTGCAGGCGTCCACGGCGGCAGGAGCAAGAGCCATCTCCAGCCCTTCAGGTGAGCTTTCGGGATCTTCAGGCGGCGGCTCGCCCACGGCGCAGAGCTCGGCGTCGTCCTCCGGGGAGTTGTTCGGAGTCAGAGGGAGCTCGGCGGGGTTTGAGGGGTCGAGGCCTTGAGAGGGCTGAGTGGAAATGTTTTGAGAGGAGTGCGTTTCCTCGCTGCTCTGAGGGGTGAGGGCGATCTTCTCACTGAAGCTGAAGCGGGGGGAGGTGTCAGCGGTGGTGGGGGAGGACGGTCCGGCGCTGGACACGGTGCTGGAAGGACCGCTGCTGTCTGCAGGGACAAAAAAAGAACCGATATCAACTGGTACCTGCACATGATTGGGTCAGCACTTAAAGGGCCCTATTATACTCACTTACTGGATCATATTTGTATTTTGGGGGTCTGCTAGAATAGGTTTACATGCTTTAATGTTCAAAAAACACATCATGTGTCTCATACTGGCCTCTACACATATACCGTTCGGTGTGCGTGGCAACACTTCCGGAGCGCAGCGCGTACTCTGGACACAGATGGAGCAGCAGATTGAGAGTGAAATCTAAAGGTTGCAGTTACTTGCAGCAGCTGTTCCTGCCATCAATGGATTTGATCATCTCTGAATAAATCAACAGATCAATTATCCAGCTCTGAGGTCACAAACTGCTGCTGAGAGTCTCGCCTGCACTGCGGTCACGTGACTGCAGAAACCCTCAGAATATAGAGAGGGGACACAGAATGACACAAAGGGGCACACACATTTAAAGGTGAAAAAAATCAAGTTTGCTAAAAAGGAGCTGTTTATAAGTTACTTGATTTTCCAACTTAAATTTCCAGTACTTCTAGCATCACGTGAAAACGCTGATGGACTCAACTGCAGAGATTAATTTAGCTTCAAATGTCAAAAACAGCACAGAGGAGTCAAACTCAATAAGTTTTAATTTGGGAGAAAAGACCAAAGTGTTGGTTCACTGAGTTCATCTGAAAAGACGACAGAAAACACAGACGGCGTCAAAACTGTTCGGCTGTAACGGACGACTTGTATTCCATAAATAATCCACAGACGTCTGAAACTGAGACAGCCGAGCGAGGCCAACCTAGAAATGTCAAATCTTGGTGGGAACAAGGAGACGCTGTGATACTCACACCACGGAGGTCTGTCAGAACGAGATCTGAGCGAGATGGAGGACGAGAGGACTCTCTGAGGGATGTACGAGTCCACCGACGGCTGGTTGTGTGCGTCAAACATGGCCGACAGAGCTGCAGAGAAAACGCCACAGGTCGAGTTCAGTGATGATCACGATGTCGGTACAGCGGTGACACTCGACCTACAGTCACCTACGACAACAACTTACGACAGAGGTCCGAGCTAAGACCCTATTGTCCTAAAATCCTAGAAATGTCCTCAAATACTACAAACGTCCTTAAATGTTAGAACCGTCCTAAAATCCAATAAATGTCCTAAAATCCTTGAAATGTCCTACAACGTTAGAAATGTCCTAAAATCCTGTAAATGTCCTTAAACCCTCAAAACTTCCTAAAACTGTAGAAATATCCTAAAATCTTTAAACATCCTAAAATCCTAGATTTTTTTAAAAATCCTAATAACGTCCTAAAATCTTTAAAATATCCTAAAATTGTAAAATGTCCCAAAATCCTAGAAATGTCCTAAAATCCTGGACATTTCAAAAACCTTGAAATGTCCTAAAATTCTACAAATGTACTAAAATCTTGTAACCGTCCTAAAATCCGAGAAATGTTCTGCAATGTTAGAACCATCCTTAAATTGCAGAAACATCCTAAAATCCAAGAAATGTCCCTAAATCTGAGAAATGTCCGAAAATCCTAGAAACGTTCATAATTAGTAGAAATGTCCTAAAATCCAAGAAATGTCCTACAATTTTAGAATGTCCAAAATAAAAGTCCTAAAATCCTTGAAATATCCTAAAATTGTAGAAACATCCTAAAATCTAAGAAATGTCCAACAATTGTATAAACCTCCTAAAGTCCTAAAATGTCTTAAAATCCTAGAAATGTCCTAAAAGTCTACAAATGTACTAAAATATGAGAAATGTTCTGCTATCTTAGAACTATCCTTGAATTGTGGAAATGTCCTAAAGTCCAAGAAATGTCCCTAAATCTGAGAAGTGTCTGAAAATCCTACAAACGTTCCAAATTAGTAGAAACGTCCTGAAATCCTAGAAATGTCCTACAATTTTCGAATGTCCAAAATGAACGTCCTAAAATCCTGAAGGCTGTGTGGGTCTGCTGTGACTGGCCTCCTGCTGGTTGAGTGTCCCCTCTATAAAGTGAATCACGTGACTGTGCTGGTTTCTGACCTCTGGTCGTCCTGGTGTGCGGATCCCCGGCGCTCTCGCAGACGCTGGTGAGGAACTCGTTGACCTGTTTCAGCGACAGCGAGTTGTGCAGCGTCTCCAGAGGGTAGATGGAGGGCACCATGGAGCAGCCTTCGAAGCCTGCGGCAGAGGAGAGACACGGCGCCCGCAGGCACATCAGCGCTCGGTTAGATCAGGCAGTCAGAGGAGGAGCAGCTGACACCCGACACCACCGCCACCCTAAACTTCACCTCAGCACGCTGACATCCTGCTCCTGTGTCTGAACGCTCCCTGACCCGCTGCAAACTCCTGCCAGCCTTCACTTTCCACGCAGGCATGTTGCAAAAAAAACCATGCTGGACGCCAAGACGACAAATCAAACTATCACAAATCTACACATCTGGAAACATCTCACTGCGTTTGCAAAAAGCAAGCAGGTCTGAAAAATAACTTCTGCCTTCGTGGTCAGTCAGACGCACGCCGCAGCTCTACCAGCAGCTGTCCAGCTCAGCTCCTACACACTCCATCCAGAGCAGTTCATCCACTGTTAGTTCACAACCAAGCCGCATTTCACCAGAGCCAATCACAAAGCGTCAAACCGCAGCTCGCCTCGACCGCCTGAAAACCTCCGAGCGCCTTCTCTACTGTGCTGATCTGCACCGGGTGTGAGGGCGCACAGGCAGGAGTCACATGCTGGTTAAAGTCAGGAGGGACAGAGGGCATTCAGAGTCAAACACCAGCTCGTGTGCCTTTATGAAAACATTAAAGCTTTTGATTAGATGTATTTAAAAATAAAACACTTTAATCTTGCAGACGACATGACGCCGCTTCGTCAGCAGAAACCTGTTTCTGAAACGTGTGAATATTCGACTGCCAATATGACGCTTCCTGCGATATGTTGATTTATGTGCAGTTTGTGCTGAAAACGTACGTGTTTCTGTTTCACTTCTGCTGAATAAACACGGATACCTGAGAGATTTGGCGCCGGCATGATTCGTTTAAGAAAGTAAACATTTTATTTATAAAAAAAATTAAAAAATCCTCGTTATCAGTATCGATAATCACTGTTGTCTGAACAGCAGAGCAGCATTTTGCCACATTAAAATTCAGCCTAAAGCTCTTTTCACACAGGACGGGAGTCACCGGGGGACGTCATGTGATTTAGAAATTCCCCTCGTGTGTGTTTTGCGTGCTGTGTTTTGCACGGAGAAACAAAATGTGTTTATCCTCCAGATATGATGCACGCAGTCATTTGTAACTCTGAAGTCAAAACATGGAAACATTGCAAAACCTGACCTGCAGCGACGTTCAGAGCTCAGTCGGACTGGGCGGAGTTACAGTACACAAGATTATTTAGAAATCCCAAAAGTATGTTTTTCGTCGTTACTACACGCGCTCCTCTTTCTATTAAACTCAGTGGGCCTCACTCACAAACGACGCGCACACACAAATCTGTGCTTAACCCGTTTTACGCACAAATCCGTGATTCAATATTTTCTTACCTAAATTTACCGAAAAAATGTAAAACTGCCTCACAAACGACGACGGCTTGGCTTACTTAGAAAATGTAAATACACGCCTCATGACTAAATGTGTAACATGTTCAAACCATAATTATTTAAAAAGGCTTTAGTCGGCTGGACGATATGGCTCTAAAATAATATTGTGATATTTTAAGGATATATTGCAATATGCAATATATATATTGATATTTTCAAATGTCCTTTAAACTAATGTTAAAAACTAAAATACAAAATTATTGAATTATAAAATTATACAAATGAACATATGTGCAATTTCTATAAGATAAAAATTGTGACACTTTTTCATAGTTGATTATTTCAATAATAATTGACGAGGATGAAAGGGTGGCAGATTCAGTGTTTTTTAAAATAAATTTGATCAATTAATTTCTAACTAAATGTGTAACATATTCAAACTGCAATTATTTTAAAAAGGCTATAGACAATTTTTAAAACTGCTAATTTACTAATTAACCGTTTAAATGTATTAAAAAAATATGAAACCTGTCCATCCTCTTCGATTATTATTGAAATAATCAACTATGAAAATTGAGTGTCCCAGTTTCTACTGAAACTGCACATATGTTCATTTGTCGCCATATATAACAATACTTTTCAAATTTCATTAAGCACTTTATTTAACTTACTTATAACCTTATTTTATTGATGATATTGCAACAGTAGTGTATTAAACTTTATTATTTGACAGTATTGTGACTTATATAACTTTATTGTACTTCATTTAACTTTACTGTAACTGCACTTCATTCAATAATTTTGTATTTTAGTTGTTAACATTAGTTTAAAGGACATTTAAAAACAAAGATATATATTGTGTATTGCGATATTATAATGATATATCGCGATATTTTATTATTTCAGAGCCATATCGCCGAGCCTTATATCAGACAGAATGATTTAAACCAGACAGTGTTGTGACGCTCAAAACATTCATATTTGTATTTGTAATCTGTATTTTGGATCTGATAGCAATTTGTGACAGACCCAGAAGTTGAAGTTACAAGTTTCGGTACAGAACATTTTTCTTTCTGTCACCAGGTTCAACAGTTATTACGTAGCATTCAGAGTTTTGCGATCATATCTGAGGAATAATGTCAGTAAATATAAGTAAAATACTTTGTTTATGCCATGCAAATTTCAACAACACACGAGGTCTTCTGGTAACATAAGTGGTCCCGCGCACACGCGGCTTAAATCAAGTTTCCTGATTTAGATCAGTGGCAGAGAGTTTGATATTTTGGGCTGCAGACACGCGTGACGTGCCGTGTGATCGCTGCAGCGTCTGTGTGCTGTTGACCGCTCTGCTCAGATTTTATTATTGGCTTTTTCTTTTATTGTTTGACATTTTATCAAACTATTGCTCCCCGGTCTGTTGCTGCAGTAATTACATTTCCTGCCAAGATAGATTTTCGTTTTTTTTTGTTGTTGTTTTTTTTTACATCGAAGCGGCCTCAATCTGAAACTCCACTGACTAAACGAAAATGAGGTGCGCTGCTGTTTTACTGCCTGCAAATTAAAACGGTAATGTCAGTGTGTCTTCCCTCAGTATATTAGATGAAAATGCTTCTAGTAAATTCAGGATAAATGAGTAGTTGTTATGGGGCTTGATGACAGTGAGTCTGAATAGTGTATGTGTTGTTTTTAAGAAAAAAAGAGAGGAGAAAAGAAAGTGGGACAGACCAGAACACAAAGTGGGAAATTTAAAACTGTAAAGTATTAAATGGACAAGATTTATGCCTCACAATGTTCTGTTTTTTTTTTGGTTTTTTTTACCAAAATTCTGCACAAACCCATTGTTTGTTGTATTAAAAAAATCCTGTACCCAAACAAATATTTGTAAGATTTCTCTAAAAAAAAATCTAGATTTTTTTCATATAGGCTATAGAGATTTTTTTTGTACACATCTATATTTTTATTATTTCTTTACAATAATAGATATTTTGCATGGCAATATAGTATCAATACATGGACAGCAAGTATTTTGTTTTTAATTATATACATTTTTTAGTAGCCTGCTATATTATTAAAATCAGTTGCTTTTTCAGTCCCCTGGATACTTTTTGCTGCAAAAAATTGAGTTAAGTGAGATGAAAAGAGTGAAAACTTTAGTTGTAGTAAGTAGTTTTGGCTCTACTTTTCATATCTTGTTTCAATAAAATTTTACTTGTTCATTTTCTACATTTTATTGTTTTTATTTCTGTTGTTGTATTTCCTTCATTGATGACAGACTTGTCTGATTTTTATTTAACTTTTCATTTGTCTTTTTACTGTTTTTATTGCTGTTGTTGTTATTTTTCCTCTATTCATGGCACACTTGGTTTTTTTTTTATGTAATAATATATATTTATTTAATAATGTTGCTGTTTCCCGTCCTGACAGACATCACTGCCAGTTTTATGTTTCTATGGACTTTTAAAACATTTTATTGTGGTTGTTATCATGTTATGTATCCTTATCGCCCGTATAAAGGTGAATTCAGGGCATTGCTGTAAAGTAGCTCAGTTTTCTCTGAGTAAACAATTGTTATCTATGAATCCATAAAGTTGTAAGAACATCTGATCCTTCAAAAAATAAAAATAAGAGAATTAAATGTTGATGGTTTATGAGTTGGAGAAAGAGGAGGGGGGGGAAAGCTACTAACGCCACTGCAGGGGGGAGGAATAACTCTCGCAAAAAATGGCCCGAAACCCCCCAAAAAAGCTCACACCACTCCAGCTTGCAGTCCGCATAACGACAGAAACAGGCAACATGCAGAAACATCACGAGGCAAAGCAGAGAGTCAACCACAGAGCAGGCACAGTCCGACTGAACCGTCAGCAGCCGCCCGAGCAGGCGTGAGGCTGGGGAGGGAGGGCGGAGGAGGGCGGGGCCAGGGGCTGACCGTAGAGGTACTCTAGGGGGTCTTGGCCGGAGATGAGCCAGTTTCGGAAGAGGCGGAGGTGGTAGGAGCACTGGTGGAGGTGGTGGGCCAGCGCCCCGTCCAGAGAGAGGTGGCGGCCCAGGTTAGGGTCGGTGGAGAAATGCCTCAACAACTGGGCCACACGGTGCTCCTCCACGGGCTCTGAGGAAGAAGAGGGAGAGCGAGGAGGGACAGAGCAGTGGAGGAGGAGGAGGAGGAGGAGGAGGAGGAGGAGGACGAGGAGGAGCAGGAGGAGCAGTACAAAAGACATGAAACGATAGGATATAAGCGAGGAAGAGAGAGGTCTGAAGTACGATACAGACCAGAGGGGAAATCAGCTTGAGAGAGGAAACGAGGGAAAAACAGAGAGGAGGAGGAGTGCAGTGTTTGTTTGTGTGTGTGTGTGTGTGTGTGTGTGTGTGTGTGTGTGTGCAGGAGGTGCTTTAAACGCAGCCAACAGCTCAACATGATCACCAAACAGCAGAAGATCAGAGGAAGCAGCAAATCATCTCAAGCAACTTTCTGCTGCAAAAATCAACCAGCACTCCACTGAAGCCTTTAACACGACGAAAATAAAAACACTGTTGCTCCTCTGCAGTTTTTTTTTTTATTATTATTTTTATTTAACCCTTAGAGGCTGTTTGGTGCATTTTAGGCACTTTTCATTCTTCATTTTTTTTGATAACTGTGTGTGTGTTGATGCATGTGTCCTAAATGTAGTCCAGATTGTGTATTTGAGTGTAATCAGTGAATTTGCAGCTCAGCTCCTACAATAAGTCTAAAATACACTGTGGAAACTAAATAGTTACATTCAGACTGTTCAGGTCCAAAAATGCTCCATTGAAACCCATTCAAACTGACATTTTTGATCCCACAGCCATCAGAGCAGAAAAACAGGACTTGATTTGGCATATGGAGGAAATTCATGCTATTTCCACTAGGTGACCTGTCAAAATCAATGTAGCTGCTGATCACTGACAGATCCCAGACTGGGATTATCGAAAAAAAATAAAAACTTTGCATGTAATATATTAAAAATAATACATTTTTGTGTTGTTTTTTTTTCCATCTAAAAACATTGTGGCATCATGACAAAACCTGACATTTAAAGGGTTAAAATTCCGAAAAATAATGAATATTTGATATTTATGATAAGAACTGATGTTGGTTAAAAAAAAACCTCAAGAGAGTAGAAAATAATATTAACAGTATTTTTTACAGCCTGATTTTGGAAAGTGCATTTGTGTGCAGAGCAGTATGAGTGAGAATTTGACACTGCACAAAAAATAATAATATACCAAAATCAATGTTGCTTCTAATCACATGACACATCCTTGGTTGTAATAATAAGAAACAATAATCTCCTTAGCATGTAGCATATAAAAAAAATTATTTTTTTGCATTTAAAAAAAACCCAAACAACTAAAAACATAATAGCAACTTGTCAAAAACCCTGGCATCTACAGGGTTAAAATTCTGAAAATGAATGAAAATGTGATATTTATGATTAGGGTCTCAGAAAACTTAACTCAAATGAAGTAGAAAATAATACTGTATTATACATTTTAAAGTTTGATTTTGAAAAGCGCGTTATGTGCACAGAGCGATACAAATGTGATTAATTTTCAAGCGGGCCCTAAAGGGTTAAAAATAATCCAATTGATGAAAATCCACAAAGGAGCAAGTGTGACACAAGACGTTCACAGGAAGCGGTGTAGCCCCAAAATAACCACAGCCTCGCAGCCGCCTCCCCAAAACAAAGACTGCAGACGCTTCAACATGTGCAGAGAAATCTCGACAATTTGGGCGACTGACGTCATTTTCTAAACAACGCTGTTCACACAAAGCTGCAGCTGCATGTTTGGCGCCAACACCAAACGGCGTCAGCACACCGGGGGCCGTCGTACCTGCTGCAGTGCACCAGACAGGCGGAGCCACCGCCGCGGTGGACGTGTCATCTTTTGTTCCTGTGGTGGATAATATATATTTAAGAAACAAAGAACAGGCTAATATGATATATGTGTGAGTCACAGTGAAATCATCTTAAAGGGACAGTTCACCCATAAATCAATGAGCAGTTTCATGTACACTTGCCAAATGTTTGACCGTGCAGAAGGAAGCGTGCATCTATTACCAGCTCACCTTTCACGCCGCTGAGGAGGACGCCGTCAATGTTTACATCTCGCTCTGTAACGAGTCAGCTGTGAGCGGATGCTCGCTCCGGTTGGGTACCGAACATCTAACGATACCAACTGAATTAAATCAGTGCTACAAAGTACCAGTTTACGTTACCGTGCATGTGTGAGCAGCGCGTGACGGAAACCTCGCCTGACTGCGGCGTGTTGTATGCTCGCCGTGTTCACATCGAGTGTCGTTGCTGTGATGCTTCTGCAGAGCTGCCTGCTGCTATGACAACTGTATTTCAACATTTACAAGCACATTGTCTTTTCCAATCTCACTGTAAATAATAATTATTTTTGATTTATTTTTACTGTATTGTTTTCCTTGCTTTTAATTGGTTACATTATTTTATTGCTCTTCTTGTTTAGCACTTTTACTCTTATTTTTGTGATATATTTTTCCTCTGTGAGGCTATGAAATACATGCGGACGCAGAATTCTTTTCACTTAAGTAATAATTTTTTACGTTTCACCTTTTTTTTAAAGATGAACGCAGAGTACAAACAGAAGGCATCACCCGAGAGTTGAATTATAATATTTATTCTATTTAGATTTTATAATAAATCCACATTTTTCTTAATTTTTTAAACAGTCACAAACCACCGCTGCACTCTATTCAAACAGGAAAGGACCGGTTAAGCCCAAAAGAACCCGTAATTTATATTATTAAATTCACCTTAATTTTAATATATAATCCAGACGCCCTAACGTGTGTCTCAGGCTTCTCGCGCTCTCCTTTTAGTCGACTCACGGGACAACTTCCATCTTTCCCCAACTTTACTTCCCCTGTTTTTGTTCCCATTCTTTCTATTCTTTAAATTAATATTTTTTTTACTTGGATTTTATAGAAATTTATTTTGTTACATTTTATAAACCCCTTTTAATAATCATTTTTTATTGAAAAAAATTATTAAACATGTGAATACACTTTTTTTAGCCCGTGTGCCTTTGGAGGGACTCTTTCAGAAAGCTTCGTTCTTATCTTTGCCCAAGACAATAAATATGTATTTTTTGGGGTGAACTGTCCCTTTAACACAAGTGTTCATTTTGTGGGTAATTTGAGGTTGTGTTCACATTTCACTGCTCTGATTAATGAGTCGACTCACACAAAACCTCGCCACCAAAACACGCGTGGATGAACGAACCAGTTAAACCACAAAAAACTCTGCAGACAAGAAATCTAACTTCAATCCAAAAACAGAGAAATCAGAAGATGAGCAAAATCCAGACTGACCAAAACTTGCCTTAATTTCCACCATTAAAAACAAATCCTTGTTTCCAGACAGAAAATCAGCTGCACGCTTCACGACAACTTCAACATCTTCTGGTTTGTGCCTCGCTTCTGTCTTACCGAGAAATATGCTCCAAAAATAAACCAAAATCTACAAAAACAGCAAAGTAGAGACGCTCAGCTGCAGCCACAGACTCTCTCATCACTCTTCATCAATAATCACATTTTTTGCGTCTTTCACGTCTCGGACACAGCAGACGATCACATCCGTGCGCTGGAAACATTCACAAAGCGTGTGTGTGTGTGTGCTGATGGGTCAAAACAAAACGGATGTTTCTGTCAGAACGGACGGGAGATGGATGAAAAACGATTTAACACTTCCTCTGTTTGTCGATAAGAGCTGATCTCGGTTCAGTCAGCTGTAATTTAACCCTTTAATCCACATTATGGCGTGCAGAATAATCCCCGTTAGCATCACTGAGAGTCATGGAGCGGAGGTCAGAGGAAGGGTTAAACTTTCATGTGCTGCTGGTGGCGTCTCAACAACGAGCTCAATCACATCGTCCACAATGATGGAAACAGGTGTGTGTTTATGTCATTATCCTGTATATACACACACACACACACACACACACACACACACACACACACACACACACACACACACACACACACGTCCACTGAAGGAACAAAAACTGAATTTTTGGGTAATGGTCAGTTTATAAACTGTATGCAGGATGTTAAACAGGGTTCCCACCCTTCACTCTGGACAAATCTGCATCATCGTAACGCTGTTTGGATTATTATGCTGCTTTACAAACATCAAAACAGTGAGGAGAGATGAAATTTTAAAAGGAAAAAAAAGGAAAAATGAATCTAGTTACAGGTCCAAAAGGTACTGAGGAGGATTAGGGCCACGCTCAAGAAAAAAATCTTAGATTTCAAGAAAAAAAGTTGCAATTTCTATGAAAAAAGTTCTCATAATTTTACAAGTTTAATCTCATATTACGACATTTTCTCTGAAATTTACTACTTTAATCTTTTACTATCATGACATTTTTCTATAAAATTTACGAGTTTAATTTTGTAATATTGCGACTTCTTTTCTTTGAAATTTACAAGGTTAATTTTGTAATATCGTGACTCTTTTTCTCCAAAATTTAGAAGTTTAATCCCATAATGTTATGACTTTTTTTCCTCAAAATGTATCAGATTAATCTCATAATATTACAACTCTTACTCTTGGAAATTAACAAGTTTAATCTCTTAATATTATTAATCTTCGAAATTTACAAGTTTATTCTTGTCATATTATGTCTTTTTGGGGAAAATAAGTTTAATCTTGTTATATTTTGACTTTTTCTTTGAAATTTACAAGTTTACTGTCATAATTTTATGACTGTTATACTCAGAAAATTACAATTTTAATCTTGTAATATTACAACTATTTTTCTCACAAATTTCCAAGTTTAATCTCATAGTATCATTAATTTTTGGGGGGAAATTAACAAATTTAATCAGGTTATATTGCGACTCTTATTCTTGTAAATGTATGAGTTTTAACTCGTAATGTTACAACTTTTTTCTTTGAAACTTAAGAGTTTAATCTCGTAATATTCTGACTTTTCTTCTTTGAAATTCACAAGTTTGATCTTGCAATACTACGACTCTTTTCCTCAGAAAGTTACATGTTTACATTATTATTATATTATTATAATATATATTTTTCTTGAAATTATGATTTCATTCTCATATTATTTTGACTTTTTTCTTGATGTCAAGTTTTTCTTTTTTTCGTAAGCATGGCTCCAATCCTCCTCCATAAAAAACAGACCTGTTATTTATGAGCAGATTTTTGTTTGTCAGTTATTATTCACATTTGTACGATGTCCTCTGTGGCTCAGGAGGACCGGGTAGATCTCTGCTTGGAGACTGATTTCTCACCGAAAACCTCCGCTACAAATAAAAGACATTTGAAGACGTTTTTAAGTATCAAATGAAAGACACTACTGAGCTGCAGTGGAGGATTTGGATCCAGTTTTTTCGACCCACTCGAGGGTCTAAAAGTCAATCATCTCAACTTTTGCTGCTTCGATTGTCAACCTTCTTTGTCTCTTGCAAGTCCCCAAACTTCATGAAGTGTAACACCAAATTAAAGTGGCCCTTTAATAAATTCTCTTGACACTGAAGTAAATCTTCAATTGTACCAAAATAGCTTTCTAAATATCGGCTGTGACTTTAAAAAGAAAACTGCCAGCATTAAACCAGAGAGCACAAACAGAAAAACGTCAAGTTTATATTTAGACTAAAAAGTGTAGCTTTTGATCTCTGCAGAATATTTTCCTTTTCCAGGCACTTTTTAAGGAGGTGTATTTCGTGCCATGTATTTACTGTCTAAAAAAACCCATGTTCAGGGCATGTGTACTACGCATTTTAGATGAGAAAATTAGTGTTTTGGGATTGATGACTCAATGATGAAGATTAGTAAATGTTAGAAATCTCAATTTACATAATGTCTATTATAAAGGGAGTTATGAATAAAGATATAGTGTTAAACAACCGTCTCAGTGTTCAGCCAGACGAAGAGTGGCAAAGCCACAGTAACCATGGCAACCACTTTGCACTATGTCAACAGCAGTAATAAAGCAGTGGGGAGACAATAAATCAGGCTCGATTTAAAAGATATATTATCCTTTTTTTCTCCATGTTGTGTTGTATTAAAGAAACAAAACTCCGCAATGGAAACCAACCAAGTATCTCTTTTAATTAAGTACGTGTAAACATACTTATTGATCCTGACTTGTGTCATTGTACACAAATTGAAATAAAATTGCAAATTTCCCCACTGTGGGACTAATAAACAATTATCTTAAGTAGATGAGTGCAAAGTCTGATTTTAACTGGACTGAAGTTGAAAATAGGGAACTGTCAGACACTAAATTATGACTGTAAAATGTGAGTAAAACTTTGCTGTAAAGGCAGTGCAGGATGTTGGATTTTATTAGAATGGTCTTTTGTTAAAGCCGGGGTAGGCAATATTATTTTGGCTTCATTGGGCAAAGATCCTCATAATAAACTTTGTAATTCAAATGTTCTGAGAGAAAACTAGACTTCAGCTCCTTCTCTTGGCTCCGTTTTCAGGATTTAGAGAGTGCCAGACGAAGAGAGGGAGGAGGGCTGGCATCAGGGCGAGGCTGTCCCGACATGGACCGAGAGCTGTTCCTCTACCTACTTCTGACTAATGTCCGGTCGCAGGAGAATAAAATGGATGAGATGTGATTGAGGCTCACAGACTGCTCTGAACACATCTTCACAGAGACATGGTTAACCCCTAATGTCCCCGATCAAACTGTTGCACTGGATGGGCGGACCTTGTTCAGAGCCGACAGGACACAAGACTCTGATGCAATTTCAAAAAATGCAGGAATTAAATGATGTCGTCAGCAGCAATCAGACAGCTGATGATTTTAATAAACTCATCCTTCAACTCCAAAGATGTAGCAGGATCAAGGACAAATTTTAATCTAATTTTTTTTACTTTGTTTAAAAAAATGACTAATAAATCTACCTTCTGCCTTCTATGCGAGGCGAAACGTTGACAAGGAACTGAAACAAGTCCAGTTGTACTTTTGGATTATTTGTGTTAGTATATCGATACAATATCGCCACGCAAAATATTAAAATATTATGCCGTACCGATTTTTCCCACCTCTACCAATGAGGCAGCCAGCAGCTGATTTTTATAATAAGTTGGAGTCTGATAAACACAAAAGAGAAAGAGAACGGGGCAACGAGGGGCTGAAAAATGTGCTGCACGCAACTACAATGAAATAAGATGAAATAAATAAACGTGTGGGGAACACGTACTGTAGTGTGTGCATATCTAGTGCTTAGGACAGAGAGGAAGGAGCTGCAGGAGGAGGGTGAATTTTCATATTCTGACCATTTTTTGCCCTTTTAGGAAAACTGCGTACCCCAGCTTTGGTCATCCATCAGTTAGAAGTAATTTGAAGAAAAAAGAAGCAAAATACTGTAAACTGGAAATGATTCCCTGCTGATATCTGTTGTATTTTACAGGTATAAGTCGTGTGAAGATATTTTCTGCTCCACTACTATTACGCCTTTGTAAAAATTCGCTGACATTCCCTGTCTCCTATTTTCTTGATATTTTGATTTCAAGTACCAGTGGGAACCCTGGTTAGAAAGAGAATGTCAGGTAGTGTTAGAAAAGTAAGAGTCCAAAGCATATGGGTAAACAAAAATAATTAAATCAGTAGAAAAAAAGAAAGTAACGGAAACCTGGAATGCTGCAGGGCCATGTGGAATTAAAAAAAAACAAAAAATCCAAGGTCAAAAAAAAAAAAGTTTGAAGACATGCAAGACAAAGGGAGGTGGAGTGGAAAAATATTTGAAAGAAGCAGACGTACCATTAGTCGGAAACTTTGCAAACGACACAGAAAATCGTTTTACTGCAGGCATAGACAACAACTCTGAGGAAATAAAAAAAAAAAAATTCACTAGTGTTACTATGAGCCACAGTGACTTGTATAATCATGTTTTATCATGTCCCTGCTCTTCTCTAATGTGGACGCAACAGTGGAAAAAAAATCAACCAGCAAGTAATTATTTTAAGGATCCAGTTTGTGAAGGAGCCCTAACTAAAGTAATTAAAGATATTAGATGTTTGAAGATGTCTGTGGGGCGACACATGATGACACATCTTCTGATGACACAGTGGGATGAAATGTTTGAACTCAGGAGGTGAAGAGTACACACCAAGAACAATAAAACTTCGAAAAACAAGCCCAATACTCAGCCCTAACTGCCCGAGGTCTGACAAACAGCACTCCCATTAACCCTTTGAAACCTCAGCCAGTGGGCTTCAGAGGAAGGCAAAGAGAAACTTGACAAGAAATTAGGTAAAAACTGGCAAAAAAAAAGTTACAAGAAAATTAACTAATTCAGCAGAAAATGGAAAGTAAAAAACAAAAACAAGGCAATGACCCGAAAAAAATGCTAAAAATTAGAAAACATGACATTTAAAATAAATAAATTAAGCATCAAACTTTTATCAATGTATTGTTTAAATGCTACGAGCAATAAAACACATCTTCCCAATTTTTTAAATGTAATATAATATAATATAATTATTTAATGTAATATAAATACAAATATAATAGTCATAATACAAAAAAATACAAATTAAATATTCTAACATATTTTGAATATATAATTCTGATAATTATAAATATTGTTTCTGGATCCAATATTTTTTTATCTATACTTTTAAAAAAATTTAATTATTAGGCTGTTTTTTTGTCATCTTTTACCAATTTCTTACAAGTTGCTCATTGCCTTTTCCCATGTTTTTGAACAGAGTGAAACATTTTTGTTCAGGTTTCAGAGGTTTAAATACTTGTGAAAGGCATCTGAATGCAGCACAAGAAAAAATGATGTCCATTCTGGTTTTAAAGGGTTAAACGCCGTCCAACCTCTCGGTCATGTCCTGAGACAACAACAAAAAATCAACTGGTGAACCTGACCAGGATTCAGACTCTACTACACTGATGGCGGCGCGTGCACTGACTCAGCACAATCTGTGCGTACTCGTCTGTATCGAGCCAAAAACGCTTCCTTTGATTCCCAAAAAGGAGGTGGAACAACCAGATGGATGACAAAGACCAACGGCGAGGCTACATGTGGAAGAACCAGGACGATGGAGACTGTATGTCTGTAAAATCCCACAGTGACACCTGCTGGACGACATGACCGCAGACACCAGGGCCGAGCACGCTGGCCTTAAACGATGCATCACTGTTCCCTTCGATCTAACACTGACCGATATCCTTCACAATAAATATTATTCAAAAAGAACATTGAATAATATTTGGGCACAGTTGGAGCCCCAAATTTCAAAATTAATCAGCAGAGCGCAAATATATATATATATAAAATTAAAAGGTGGATGATGAAAATGTAAAAATGCTGTATGACTTCTGCTATTGAGTCAAAATACATCAGATTATCATGTTTCTCTTAAAGTATCACAAATGTTTCTTATGTCTGCAGAAACTAAAAATTTGAGTTATATTTACTGGCTGTAATATGAACCTGGTTACACAGAGTTTAAATCCACCGAAAAGACTGCAATAGGAAGTCAGTGCAGCCATGGAGCATGCACAAAAAAACAAACAAAAAAAAAACGGGAAAATCATGACTTTGAGAATGAGGGAAAGTTAACGGACACGTACTGATGAACAGTTGCTTTATACATGCGAGAGCACCAATAATAAAAATCATATTGTTTGCCGTTCAAAGTGAAAATAACAATTATCAATCTTTCACTAAATTCTGGCACTAACAAACTCTCCAAACACTCGATGCCGACTCTAAAAATCTAAAAATGACAAGTGTGATCTCCACTGCACAGCTAATACTGCCGTTGATGAGAAGAAAATAATCAGACAAAAGTTTATGCAACTCCACAAGAAATTACCCTGACTCCACAAACCAAGCGTACGTTTACAAACCTCCGTACGGCACTATATTTCTCCATAAAACGTTTAACTTTTGCACGTTTCCTGTTGCAGTCTTCACACAAAATGTCTAAATTGGGCGTGAGGCAGCATGTATACAAACTGCTGAAAATAGTTACACCAGTTTTACTCAAAGTGGTGTGGAGGAAAAGAAAAGATGGAAAAACCTGGTGGTTTTGGTGGCTAGAATGAATATGGAGTCTAAAACTACTAAAACCATAAATACATGTATGGGCATACATGATGGTTATGCCTTTATAAAGGGATAGTCCGCTCCTTTTAAAGTGAGGTTGTATGTGGTACTTATACACAGTCAGAGTACTATATACAGCAGATGTCAGTATGCACCCAGTGTGGAGCTCAGCTGTGTGCTGCTGTGCACGGGTGAGCCGGGTGACCCTTCCTAAGTCCTACCTAAAAAAATCAATAATAGTTAGTGTGTACACGGTATTTACAGTATTTTCACTGCTTTAGCTTACAGGCAGACGGTGATTTCTCACAGAGGAACTGAAACTGTCACATGTCTCTCTGCACAGAGCCGGACTCCACTGAGAAAATCTGTGATTTAACATCCGTGAACACAGGAGCTGCCGGTGTGACGCTGCCTCCATCAGTTAGTTTGTGATATTGTGTAATTTGGGGGTTTAAAGCTTTAATTCAGCTTCACAAAAGTTACACAAAAACATAAACTAAGTGATCAAAGCAGCTCCTGAGTTTAATGATGTTAAATTACTGGTTTTTCTCAGTGGAGTCTGGTGGCTTTGACACCAGCATAAATGGCGTCTGAAGACATAAGAGATACTTAACTGACGGCCAGCGAGCCGAATCTGGCCCCTGATAGGGTGCTGGGTGGCCCCTAACCATTTTCTAATTGACATAAAAATAAAGTGAGAGTGTCAGAGTGCATAAAACCGCATTCAAATAGAGCTTGTTGATCAAAAAAGTGTCCGTCGAGGATTCGCCACAACCCCCGACAGAGGTCCTAGTTGAGACCCCAAACCTCCAAAAATCTTAGAAATGTTCTAGCATCTAAACAATGTCCTAAAATCCTAAAAATATCATAAAATCCCAGAAATATCCCAGAATCCTACAAATGTCCTAAAATCTTACAAATGTCCTAAAATCCCAAAAATGATCTTCGAAACATCTCATAATTCCAGAAACTTCCCAAAATCCAAAAAACGTGCTTAAGTCCTAGAAATGTCCTCGACATCCCTAAATCCTAGAGATGTCCTAAAAATTCTAGAAACTAGAAATGTCCTGCGATTTTAGAAATGTCCTATAATTATTAAATTGTCCTAAAATCCAAGAAATGTCCTTAATTCCTAAAAATGACCTAAAATACTACGAACATCCTAAAATCCTAGAAATGTTGTACACTTTAAGAAATGTCCTGAAATCCTAAAAATGTCCTAAATCTTAGAAAACATGCAAATCAAGCTGCGATAGCGTCTTTCCCTTCAGGACGGGCTGCCTGATGAAAGTAAAGCAGTGAAAATACTCTCAATATACTTAAACTGATACTGTTTTTTTGGGGGGGTTAAAAGTATTTGGTTGTTGCAGTAGTTGCTTTGCTTTAAAAGTGTCGGCACTCTTCGTGCTTCAAACTGGGAGCGTTGACATCCGCTGTCGGTAAAACGCTGACCATCAATAAGCACCTCACACGACCACACTTCAAAAAATCCAAACTATCCCTTTAATTCTCACTTTTCTCATAAAGCACATTTTCTTCGAGCCCAAATAAGTGCTGTTATTTTGCACATTCTCTAACTACTGTGAACACATTTCTTCGTGCTGATCCTATCTGCATTTCAGTACGTCTACACGCCCTGTTTCCCCACAGGGCGCCGCTCAGGACGCCACACTTACACTCGTCTACATTTTAGCACTGAGAGGAAATGTGTGAGGCTCTGATCTGCTGTTGCCCTGTGCAGGTTTGTGAAGGAGCGCGGTCTCAAACACGTACCGTCTTTGTAGGACAGACTGCCGGTGGAGAATTTTTTGCGATGTGCGCGTGCGTAGTCCTGCAGGTTAGGGGCGCTAGAGGACCCACCGAGGACGGTGGTGCTGAAGAGCCCGGCGCACTGAGAGCCTGCGAGGGGGGGCGGGGTGGGGGGGTTAGTTATCGCTACATAACATGCTGTTACTCAAACAACTAACCAGAGGAGAGACAAGAAAGAGAGAAAAAAGAGACAGAGAAAAGGGACAGACAGGCAGACACAGGAAAGCATGCACCTCCTACCAACATCTGTGCGCTCCTCGCAGGAAGCTGCAGAAAAGTCTTAAAGTTCAGAAACGATCTAAAACACAGAGGCTGAAAGGAAAATCCACCCTGAAGTACTTTTTCTGAACAATTTGTTCCACAATCAAAGCATTAAAGAAGTTCACCCAAAACAATATTAGTTGTATATAAAGCTCACAGATTATCGTCTGATTATCGGAGCCGATATTTGGCATTTTATTTTAACGATTGTTGATATAATGAATTAATAAAAAAGTGTGTTTATTACACTCAACCAACACCAGAGAAGGCAGTCTGCAGAACATGCAAAGAAACCCTTTTTAAAACCTCAGGGAGATGTTTTTTATTTATAATTTTTTTGACTTTATTAAAAAAAAAAAAAAAAAAGTTGTGGAGAACTTGCACGTAATGTTTAAAGTGTCAGTTTTGATCGCTAAAGGCATTTAAACAAAGTTTTGTTTTGGAGTTTGTTATATTCCGACTTCTAAGTTTTGACAGAAATATTTTCATACTTATTTTAAATGTATTTTGGCTCCAAATATGAATTCATGCTAATAATCAGTATCAGCCCTGAAAAATCAATATCGTCCACTTCCTGTAATTACTGTCACTGCCAGAGGGGGGAGACAAAAGTCCTGCACTCCAGCTTCAAGGGAAATGGCTGAAAAATGAAAGCACATCATTGCAAATAGACTTTGACAGAGTTGCAACAAAAGACAACAAAAAAGGTCGTACAACAACGGAAAAACTTCCTGAAAAATCCTGTGCAGAAAGTGTCTTTTATGAATTCGTGAGCTGATGGATTTGGACGAGAATCTTTTTCTGGGACCAAAACAAACAGAAAACAAATAACTTTGCTGAAGGATAATCCAAAATAATTTGTTGAGCTACAGCAAAAGACACTCCGCCCTCCTAAAAGCTCATCAACAGAAAACTTTTCAGAGACCACAGAAAGCTGAAGGAGGTCATTATTTTACAGCATTTCTACTGTTTAGGGTGAACTCTTCCTTTGAGTGGGATTGTGTGAAGAAGTCAATGCTCTTTCCCTCTTTCATCTTTCCTTACTGATTTCCTACATTTCCGAAAATGCTTTTTGTCAACAGCACGTCGGAACAAAGAGTGCAAAAGAGAAGCACAGGAAGAGAAATCAGAAGCAAAAGCAACAAAATCAGATCGGTCTTTGAGACTTTAGTCTGAAAAAACGTCTGCAGATCCAATATTTGGTTGTTCTTTAATTCTCAGGGAATTATACAACAACGCTGAGACTAAACCGCTGGATCTGTGCTTGATATTAGTCAACAAACGGTATTAAAAAAATTAACCACCGACAACAAAATCGACAAAGAAATGCAACTCGGGGTGGATTTTTCTTTTAACAGCCTGCAGAGTTACTCCTTCTATGTGGATTACATTGATGAGAGAAATGATCTGAGGCTCACTGCGACGGCGGGAGGAGGCAGTGAAATGTTAATCTGCACAGAGCTGCATTAAAGATGACACTTTAACTCTGAACAGCATTTGACGCCTCAGTCGAGTTTCTGGTCACATATTTGATGATTCTCATCACATTTGGTTCTCATGACTAAAGTGGGAAACAATCTCACAACTGACTAACTTCATGCAAAACAACTGCAGATTTTTAAAAAAAACACCAAAAAAACACTGGACTCGTCAGCCAGACAAGCATTAAAAACACGGGGGGGCGAGATGCTCCATGCAAAACACATTTTACTCCAGGAGGACAACAATCTCTGCTTTAAACACACAGATAAAACTTGAATATTTTCCGATTTAAATATTTTTTGAAGAGCGATTTAGATCCAAAAACAAGCAGAGAATGTAGCCGTCGTTTCATTTGTGGCTGCCTTGTATTTGGAGACTAGTCGTCTTCAAACAGACAATATTTTAGCAAACACGTCTGCAGAGACGACGTAAACACTAGTTAACATGCACTCCCCACACACAGTGAAAACAGCCCTCAGAGTGTATCATTTCCCAATCAAAACTCGTGTAGTGAAAGCTGTCCCGCCCGACCCCCGTCACTCTGAGCCATTTCACACGCTATCATCTACACACGCGGTTGCCATGGAAACGGTGCATTAGGACACCTACCTAATCCACTTTGTTTCATCTCGGGGGACTGACGCGAGCACAACGAGAAGAGGCGATAGCTGCCCACTTTGGAGGAGGATGTCTCCGAGAGAACCTGGTGGAGAAAACACACACACACACACACACACACACACACACACACACACACCTCAGCATGAGTGTATTTAATATTATGCTGCTCTCCTGCTGGTTTGCAGGATAAAAATATGACCATGGACAAATTAAAAGGGGAAAAAACACAGAACTGATTACCGTAAAACTTCAAATAAAAAGCCCAATTCAACACCCAGTCCCTTTTAACATCCCGGTGTGGCGACACACTTTGACAGATAAAGGCCCGTCTCTATTAGAGACTCGGCCTGGTTACCATGCAGTTAATTTGGATTGGATGCTGGAGATAACGTTAGTCAGCTGCTTAGATCAAACATACAAATATGTATATATGTTATACTTTTGTCAACAGGAACACGAAAAAAAGATTCTCCACAATTCAGTCATTCATTTAATTTTACTAAAACCATGCGCACCAAAGAAAACGGTATTATCAGCATGGTAAACGAGAGAGACGCAAAAAAAGTATAAAAATAGTTGATGTAGAAGACTTAAAAACAAACAAACAAAAAAAAAAAAAAAAGGATATTGTCCAGTAAACTAAATTCAGAATTATTAACATAATTATTGCAATTTTTTAAGCATTTTTTCCAGGTCATTTCTCATCTCTCACCGTGTGTCTTTTTTTTTTGTTTTTTTTACTTTTTTTGTCAAATTTTCACTTAACTCCACTCACTCAACTTCTGGGTCATTTCTTATTCCTTCTTTCCACGTTTTTGAAAAACAAACAAATAAATAAATAAATACAAAACAACAATTTTGTGCGAAAGAAAAAAAAAGGCCTGTCCTAAATATAAGCCTGTTGACATCAGTGATTATAATAGCTGGGTTATTAATTGGTTACTGGCTATTAACTGAAGTTTTGGGGTATATGAGTAACTGAATACAAACAGCATCTAAAAGCTTAAGAGACTCCTGTTTGATTAAACTGTATCTCTTCTAGTCCACAGAAAGAAGCTGATTTCAGGAACAAGTTTGTGTTGTGAGTCTGCATCACCTCCATGGATCCCGTCTTGTGGTTGCGTATGAGCGGGGACCTCCTCTGAATGGTGATTGGCTCAGACAGCGGCACGGCGCGGTCGGTCTCGTCTCGAGAGAGGTCCTCCAGGCTGCCGGGGTCGGTCTGTTTCTGCCCGTTCTGAGTGAGCACAGAAAAAGGGCACAGTTCACGTGCTGCTTCATGTTTCTGCAGAACAGAAACATGCTAAAAACTCCTGGATTATTTGATCTACCTGTCGAGCTACCTCAGCAGATGCGGGTCTGAAGCCAAAGCCGGTCGGTGCGTTCTCCTCCTCCTCCACACCTTTGACACCTGGACTGAAGTGGAGCTCGACGTGGAAGCGCTCCTCTGAGGTGAGGTCCTTTAGGGGACATAACGGAGACGTTATTCTGTATAAAGATGTCTCATCTCAGTGTAGAAACATCAATAATGTGCTGTGTATTGACAGATCTGTGGTGCTGTCCGTGGTGCTGAAGTAGCAGAGAGGAGGAGAGCGGTTTGTTGATGAACGTTCAGCGCCTAACAGTCAAACTGCAGCAACAGCTGGTCATCAACAATCAGCTGCTGAACGACCCTGAATCCATGACAGCATCACAACTATTTTTGCAATCTTCTCTGGCACTCACAATTTCACTCACTGCAAAAAAGTACAAATCAAAACATGCATCACTTTTTTTTTTGAAAAGCTGCCATGAAATGATGCAAACAGGCTGCAAAAAACCTCAAAACAGCCCAAAGGGACAGTCTAATGTCTTTTTATAGACTTTTTTTCTTTTATTATTAGGAAGCAGTACTAAATATTAAAATACAAAGTACAAATGTATGTTCCAGTGTTTTTGTCCCCTCCTAACCCTCTTTGTGGTAGAACAGAAAAACAAAACACCACCATATCCAACACTCCAGCCACACACCTCAAACCCCAGTAAGTAATCAAAGCAAAAATAACAATAAATGCATAAATAATTATAACAAAAAATAACAATTTGAAAAAAAAAAAGACGGGGAGAAGAAAACAATTGAAAAGATAGTCAATGCTCACTTCAAATTAGATGCAAAGAGACTGAGATGGGGTCCAGAGAGGATTTACATAAGAAATCATAGGCTGACATCTTCTGTACAAACAGACAAATGAGCCTCTCAGGAAGTATTTTATCTTTTCTAACAATAAAAAGCACATTAAATGAGACAAAAAGGCAGAAGGGGCATTAGGGCTTTCCAATGAAACAAAACACGTCTGCAGGAAATGAGAGCAGCCAAAGCAACAACGTCTGAATGTTTCTCAGAGAGGCCGACCGGTGCGGGGGGCCACAACGATAGCTACCAGGAGTCAACTTTATACTTGACAAACTAAAAAAAAAGAGGAAAAACATTGTTGATGTGTTTCGTGCACACAGGCAGACCAGTGCTACCAGGATGGTGCAGGGTTATGGTCACGTGCCACAGCAGCTGTGCATGAGGAAAACAAGCACCAACACTACCTTATTGTTGTCTTCGTACAGCATGATGACGATCTGAGTCATGTAGTTGAGTTCAGAGACAGCGCTGAGGTAATCCATGGCACGCTTCCACTGCTGGTCCTTCTCCTCCTGTCGCACAAAAAAACACACACAAAAAAAACTCCCTTTTACCATTTGACCCCATCTGATAGATAGATAGATAAGTACTTTATTGATCCCGAAGGAAATTTAAGATAAGATTTAAGATCTGATAAACGTTCTTTGGGACTTAAGTTTGACCGCTTACATCGAGCAGGCCTCCGTAGCGGAAAATGCTGAGCAGGGAGTGGACGTGACTCTCACTGGTGAAATATAAACGTGTCCTGACGTGGCGCCCCGGGGACATCACTCCACGAGAGTACCTGAGGACAAGACATCGCTTTACTTAGATGCTCCAAAGTACTCTCAGTAGTCACTTTACATCGTGTGTTTTCATCTCCTCAGCCTCAGTCAGATTTACTCACAGAGGATGCAGTTTGTTGACAGACTCGTCCTCGTGGGTCCTCTGCAGGTCCAGCTGGATCTTTCTGACCAGTGGGAGGCAGTAGGCGTACGCTATGTCCAATTTCTCCACTCGATTAATGCCGTATTCCTGCAAGAACACAGGAATGTCCTAAAAATACTACAAATACTAATGAAAAGGTTCACTGGCTTAAAAAAAGTCCAAATCACAAGGAGTGCAAGAAAAAATATCAAAGATGTAGAAAATTGGTATAAGAAGCAACAAAACTTGATTTTAAGTTCAAATGTATCCACTCTTCTCAAACTTTCCAGACTTTTAACTGTAAATACACTTTACTTTTATTTTCTCGCATTCCTGCTTCAGTAATGCTTGTTTTTTTTTTTTACCTTTTAAATGTGAAATTCTGAAATGTTAGTTTGTAAGTCAATAAATATAATTTCTACAATTATTCTATAATAATAATAATAATAATAATATTTTTTGTGCAGATTTAAGGTTACATTTTCAATCTAGTATCTGTGCTTTTCTCCAGAAAAAAATGTCTTGAATTCATATTTTTCTTCAAAAAGAAAAAAAGGAAGTATTCTTCAGAGCAAAAAGCCAAAGAAAATATTTGCAGTGGTCCTCCTCTCTCTGTCTCTGTCTCTTTGTCTCACCTGTGGGATAACGATGTCGGCCAAAGCTCGAGACAGTCTGAACAGCTCCAGTGTGTCCTCCAGGCCCAGAGAGGCATTGTGGATGACGTCGTACTTCACGCAGTCGTAAATGTCGGGTATTTTGCTGATGTCGTAGCGCCCGTTCTTCATGCGGAAGTCTCTCTCCAGTTTGGACCAGCGCTGCAGCATCAACTCCAGTGTCTCACTGTGGTACAGCTGCAGGTCTGCTGACAGAAACAGAGACAGACGATTATGTCCACATTCAGACAAAAGAGGAATCAAGATATTTAATTCACTGTACACACTTTAGGATAGATCTACACCGTGTTTTGTAAAAATTTTACTAAATAAACTAAATATGCTTCTGCCGTTTATCTAATTTATGTTTCAGCCTCTACTGCATCTGTCAATTCTCCTCCGCTCACACACACACACACACACACACACACACACACACACACACACACACACACACACACACACACACACACTATAGTGCAAATCACTGCGACTTTTGCCAGTAAAATGTTACCTCACAAAGACCGTTAGTCAAAGCCAACAAGTAGGGCGATATGGATATGGACAATATGTTTTTTCATACCAGTCAATATCGATATAAAACATGATATACATCAAATCACTGTTTCTGTCAAGCTTAAAGGCGTGTCCGCGCGCTACAGCGGGCTGTGGGACATGTCCGCGCTGAAGTGGGTGCCGGACATGTCCGCGAGCTGGAGCGAGCAGTCGCACATGTCCGCGCTGAAGCGGGCTGTGGGACATGTCCGCGATGGAGCAAGCTGTTGGACATGTCCGCGCGCTGGAGCGAGCTGTCAGACATGTCCACATGCTCGAGCGGGCTGTTGGACATGTCCGCGCTGCGGCGAGCTGTTGGACATGTCCGCGCGCTGGAACGAGCTGTGGGACATGTCCACGCTGGAGCGAGCTGTCAGACATGTCCGGAGCGGGCTGTTGCACATGTCCGCACGCCGGGACGGGCTCCGGGACATGTCCGCACGCCGGAACGGGCTCCGGGACATGTCCGCGCGCTGAAGCGGGCTGTCGGGCTGTTCGCTGCATTTGGTTTGCTGTGGTGCTACTCTTATTATCATTGGCTGTTGGTGTTGTCCATCAAAACATGGCTGGAATGCGTTTATCCACATTCTATCATTACAGGTCTCATATTTCAATCCAGGGCGCAAAACTACCCAGGACCGCCTCTGGCTGTGAGTACTGAATTTTCATATTTTAAAGCACATCTTCTGCTCATTCATGAAGTCCTGCAGCTCCTGCATTGTCAACAACACAGTCCTGCAAATGTTTCACAGTAAAATGCCTTGTGTCAACAACTGAAGGGATTCTGTCAGAGGAATTTTATTTTGAAAAAGAAGCAGGAAAGTTTGTGTGCAACAGAGGCGCCTGACCAGCGCTGTTCACGCAGGATGTGTGGCGGCTACCATGCCGCTCTCACACAGGAAGCACGTTCCAGAGGGAAAATACTCCTCCTGACTCTACAAGACTGAGTGTGGAAACCAACTAACTAACCAGCCAACTAAATGAAACACCTTGACATGATTCAAAGACAGACAGGACTTTATTGTCTCACCAGCTGACTTTGGGTCCTCCATCCTTCTGCGGATCTGGGAGGTGAGGCTCTGAATGAGGGAGTATACTTGGTCACATATGGCCACCGGGTTCTGCACGATCTTCATTGAATTCACCAAAGAGGCGCTGCAGGTCGGTGCCAGCTGTCTCACACACACACACACACACACACACACACACACACACACACACACACACACACACACACACACACAAAGAAAAAGCTCCTTCATTAAAAAGCCAATCACACAGGACAAATTCGCACTGACTACTTTCACATTACAAAGAACTCAAAGTCCAGCGCTGCCAAACCTTTGTCATTTCACCTAACTGAGAATGATGAAGGAATATAATTAATCTGCAAACTGTTAGCTCAAGAGAAACAATCCTTTCTGGTTTCATTAGAGGAGGTTAGTAATCCTCTGAGTGATCAAAGGAGACCTGAAAGGTAAAACCCCCGTCTTTCTCCGCACATCACTCTCTCAGCCTAACAACTACTGTGGGAAACATTTGCCAAAAAACACATTTTAATTCTCAGGTTAGCTGAGAGAGGCGAGTTTCCATTACAGATTGGCACAAAACTTAAGCAACATTTTCAAAATGTTGACAAAATACAATTTTTGAGATGACTGTGTTTCCACTGATGTTGTGTGACTTCTCCTCTGGTGATAACATCCCAGTAACCATGGCGATGGAGGTTCAAAACATCAGCAGCTTTATTTCTATTGCAGCCACCGCACTAGCCGTCATTATTTCCAATCCGAGGCCACGTAGGCGTGTTATGGAGCCATGTTTGAAAGGCGAGCCCCTTATACATGGGAGCGGACACATATGAGGGATTTCTGGGAGCTGATAGTCCACGATTTCACGGAGGAATTGTGGATTAAAAACATCCGAATGATCCACTCAACTTTCTCAGAGTTATGTGATGCAATAACAGCTCCTGTAGCTCCTGCTGCATCATGAGGGAGCCAGTTCCTACTGACAAGCACACAGACACAGCATCACGTGACGTAAAAAAGACTAAAAAGTTTCCACTGCAGTTTGGACAAAAGTCGCTCCTTGGATCACCTGAAATACCTCCTCATGCGAGTGTAAAAACTTCTTTGCGATAAACGGGAGTTTTTTCGAAACTGATGTGTTTCTATTAGGCAAATCTTACATTTGCAATTTGCACAAATTGGGGGTTAATGAAATCCTGCCTAATGTGCTCTAACATTGTCACACAGTGATTTGCAGCCTTGAGAACTGCAGGTCCTTAGAGGCTCACAGCGTTTTAACAGCCGCAAAACAATCCAACACTGTTTGGATAAACTGTAAGATCCTTTTTGTTTTTTCAAATATGGATCGCAACTGCCAAACCAACCAGAGTCTGCTGGAAACTACCTAAAAGTAAAGTCCTGTGTTTGACACATTTTTTAAATGGTGCAGTATTGAAAGAGAAAGGCGCTGCAGTGAAAAAGGGTGCAATGTAATATGTTGTTTTTGCCACTGAAAGTCTAAAATTCTTATTAAACTTTGACATAATAACTTTTTTTGTGATAAAAGGAACTTTTGTTATTTTCCATTTGGCGTTTTTTGTATTCGCAACTTCAATTTGTGCAGGGTTAATGTAAAACCCGCCTACTGTTAGATAATCACCCTATCGAAGTCCTCGTCGATGAAGTCGCGGTCCTTCTGCAGGATCTCGTGCAGTCGGGCTTTGACGCGGTGCTGGCAGCTGCTCAGCGAGTCGCTGTCGTTGTCCAGCAGCCCGTTCATGTTTGCGCTCTTCACCATCTGCACCAGGATGGGCGTCAGCTCGCCCTCCAGAGCCAGCAAACCCTGCTCACACACACACACACACACACACACACACACACACACAGACACACAGACACACACACACACACACACACACACACACACACACACACACAATGAAGCTGTAATCTGGGACTTGTTTTGATGCAAAGTGATAATTAGACAATTAGTGGCCAAAGCAGGAGCTGTTGTACTGCGACGAGGCAACAAACACTGACATTTTGGGACATGACTGATCTTGTTGACATTTTGGGACATGACTGATCTTGTTGACATTTTGGGACATGACTGATCTTGTTGACACCGACTGTAATTTCTACACTTTATACTCATGTTTCAGTTTAGTTTCAGTTTGTTTTCACAGTTAAATGAACAGCTGACAGTATCAGATATCACTCGTGACGTTTTCTCATCTACATTTTCATTGACAAACATTTTTAAAAGTTTTCTATAACTTTTTCAAGGACCTATAACAACACTTATTTCTAAATTTTAAGATTTTACTGCTTATTTTTAACCCTTCAAAACCCGAGCAAATTGGTTTGATTTATTTTATTGGGGAGAAGGCAACAAGCAACTTAACAAGACATGGCCCAAAAATTGTAAAACAAAAAAATGTACAGGAATATTGCCTGAAAGTTAAACAAAACAATTAAAATACTGAAAAAAAGTATTTATTTTGTATATTTTATCAAATTTGTCTTAAATATAATTTCAAATATAAAAACAAAATATAATATACAATCATAAATATAGTTTTCTGGATATTTTTCCCTTTTTAAATAATTTTCTAATAATAAAAAAATTCTTGCCAAGTTGGTAATTGCTGTGATAAAAAATGATAGCAAAGTTCAAAGGTTTTAACTGACTGCAAGTTGAATCCTTTTTGTCAGGATCAACGAAAATACAGAGCGACAGAAAACAAATTCCTGTTTTATGCAGAGCAGTTAGGATATTCGAATAGTTCACACCTTTGCGAAAGCTGCGGCCGTCATCTGCACCCGGCCTTCATCAGACGCGTAGATCTTCAGGTCGTGTCTGTAGGTGCTGTGTAACCGCAGCAACCCGCAGCCTGGAAATCCAGCATAGTCTCCTAAAAAAACAAAAAGAGTGTCAACAGCATCACTAAATACAGGAACGCAGAAAAGAAAATTCACTACAAATCTGATGCATTTTTATCGTGATGAGCAATTTGTGATAAAATGAAGTCATTTTTGTTTAAACTGACTTAAACTGGATCTTTTCTTTCAGAAACTGTTTGAACAGAAGCTGCTGAACTCTGACCGCCTGCAAACTGGGTCAAAATATCCGGTCACTGTTTGTGTTGCTTTAATGAGGTTTCCCCGTCCAGGTTGTCTTTGTTCACACCTCTGTCCTCACATCTCATGTTCTCCGCTAAAAGAGCCTGAACAACGTTCATGTGATAGAAGAGAAATGCATGTTTTTTTTTTTACTTTTAAATTCTCATTTTTCCTTTCTTTCTCTGCAGCGGTATCGTATTTCCTTTGGTTAGAGTCACTTTGAGCTGTAATATGTCCACACCTGCTGTCCTAAAGAACCACTCTGTGTTAAACTACACGTATGTCAGTCAGTAATGAGGTCATGAGAGCAGCGCAGACAAGACAAGAGGGAGAGACAGACGGCTATCGTTGGGGTAAACCAATATTAGTTTTTCAGGGCCGATATGATTATTAGTACTTAATGAGACTGATAACTGTTAAGCATTTACAATAAAAATCAAACTATTTCTGCAGAAATTTAGAATTTGGAACAAAGTGCAACACAAAACTCTGTCTAAATGCCTTTAGCATATGTTTTCTAAAAACTGAAACTTTAACATCATGTACAGCATGTTCCCTGCAACAGAAAAATTTAATTAAAAACTAATAATAAAAATACCTCCCTGAAGTTTTACAAAGTAGAGGGTCCTCCCATGCTGACACTTTCTATTTTACAATATAGATATAAATGTAAACACAACTGCTGTAGCTGTGGAAGTAAAGGAAAAGAAGGAGAGCAGGAAAGAGAAAAAGGGTTTTAAAAAATGTACGTGTAGACGTAAACAGAAAGAATTAGAGACACCAAAGCAAAGCCGTCCTGCAAACATGAAATATGTCACCAAACCTCAACAATTCGATTTGATTTTGATTTGTTTCAAACATGTAAAAAAGGAAACGAGGATAAAAAGAGGATAAATTATTATACAAAAGCAGACAGAAAAAAGAAAAAAAATCAATGCTCTCTTTGTTTTTGTTGTCTTTCGTTTGTTTTTCTTGGTTTATTTTTTTAGTATCTTTATGTTCATTATTGTTGTTATCTAATCCAAAATCATCGCTTTGTTGACTGTGTACTCAGTTACATGTATGCACTAAATGGTGAATAAAGGATTTAAAAAGAAACTTATTTTAGGATACAAAATAATGAAATTAGTGCAACATATTTTATGCATTTGATTGGTGTTTTGTCTGGATATTATGTGATAGTTAACCATTAATACATTATGTGGGTCTTTAACTGTTTATTGTATCTGAAACAAAAGTAAATTTCACTCCTCCTGACCCACTTTTCACAGCCCGTTTCCTGCGTCTCACTCTGACCCGACATGGATCGCTGGCTGCTCAGTGTGGCGGCAAAATAAGCAATTAAAACTCTCAGCCTCTTATTATTATTATAATTATTATCATTATTTTAGGAGCAACAGCAGTGATGGTGGCGCTTTGCATGTGTAGCTGTTTCAGCATTTTAAGACCATTTTGAAATATTTATTGTACACATGAACTGATGCAGGAAACTTTTAACGCTGCATGGATTATTGTGTCCTTCTGTCTCGACTTTTCCATCATGCACGAAATGAAACATCGACTGCTGTGGCCTTTTTTTGTTGTTGTGATGTTTAAAATAAGGAAACCTTTACTGAGTTACAATGTAATTTGAGCTGACTTTGTCCTTAATTTTTGCACAACAGAGCTGAACAGCTGTGCTGTGGACTCAAAAACCAAAAAACACCGGACATAAATGTACTTATGAATGTGGACAAACTGAACAGACTCTGACACGTTACAGTCGTCATCAACATGAAAACTTCCATTTTTAAATGGTTTAAACGGTTTAAATCTCAATGTAAACATTTAATACTCTAACAAAATCTACTGCCCAATATTGCATTTACCACTGTTTTCCCCATTACAGGTTTTTTTGGGGGGGGGTTTCCATAGTCGATGTGAGGGTCAAAGGTCAGAGGGACGTCACATGTTATGAAGTCCTCTGAGGTGACTGTGATTTGTGATAATGAGCTTTATAAATAAAACTGACTTGACTTGTATTTTGAGCTCTGTGAATATATTTGCTGCTGATGCTGTTTATTTAACCGGCGCAGATCACAGATACCTTCCACGGCTAAATGAACACTGATGTGAACTTTGGCACGTGGGCCTGAAGAGTTTTTTTAAGTGACAGGAGTTAAATATTACTTCAAACACTGCTTTGTCTCACCTTGACCTCCAGGGTACATACAGCGGAAGGCCCTGCCCAGCTCCTCAGCCTGAACTCTGCCCGCAGGAGTCAGCTCTCCTCCCCACTTCAGCACCAGCAGCAGAGACGGACCTTCTTTACGCGTGTCTGGAAACCAGAACCAGAGGACCAGAGTTAACACTGTTAACACTGTTAACACTCTGTGACAGCCCAAAATGAAATAAATACCTGCAACTTTTTTTATGTAATAATCCCAGAAACGTAACAGCAGCTGCCTTCTACAAATGTAATAACACATTTCCTGCAAATGTCCAGAAAAGACATCTATGTGACAGCACAGATGTCTTTTTTGGACGTAGTATGGAAGTCTTTTCTGGACATAATATCAATGTCTTTTCTGGACGTATTATCGATGTCTTTTCTGGATGTTGTATAGATGTCTTTTCTGGACGTCGTGCAAATGTCCACGACATGGACATTTGCAGGAAATTTCATATAACGTTTGTAGCAGGCAACTCTTATTACGTTTGTGGTAAATTTATTACGTTTGTGGTAAATTTATTACGTTTGTGGTAAATGTATTATGTTTGTGTGATTATTACATTGAAAGCTGCAGATTTTGTATCATGTTTGTGGTTTATTACATTTGCAGGTGTTTCACACTCACTTCAGTATTTTTGCCGACATCATACCAGTTTGAGTAGGAGGTGAAACAAAGTGCCTAAATATCGTCTTACCTTCCTCCTCACTGGAGGTTTTGGGCTGCCCATGGGGCAGGTAAGTTAGTTGCACTTTTCTGTTGATCCCCGAGAAGTGACCGTACCTTTACGAGGAGGAGAAAAAAACAAAAAAATGGAATCATTAAATGCCAGAGCTACTTATGGATAAACATGACAGCACAAAATTCCCCTGACTCATCATTTATTGGAATCACTGACTGTCCGCAGAGTTACAACACAACATGGCGATGCAGCGTTTTGTTATCATGCAGCACAAACCTGAAACAACCTGACAGATGCTGTTAGACGAGCCCAGACTCTCATCACTTTTAAGTCAAAGCTAAAATGCTCCTTTTTTTTATTCTGCCTACTCAACCCGCTAATGACTGCAAACTTAGTTTAAACTTGATTTTAAATAAAATAAAATAATCTTTTTATCTTTGCACTTTTGTCTGCACTTTTGCTATTTTATGGTGATTTTTCATTCTAAATTTTTTAAATTGTTTAGTAATTAAGTCTATCTTTAAAATATCATATTAATTATATTTTTGTATTAATATTTAGATTAATATTTGATATTAAATGTTTCATATTTTATCTCTTTAATCTTTTATTGTAAATCTGAATCCTTTATTATGTTTTTATATGTTATTGCTCTGTAAAGCACTTTAATTTGCCCTGGTGTATGATATGAGCTATACAAATAAAGCTGCCTTTAATTTTACAATATCAGGACATTTTTCTACATGGAGGCTGTTTACAGGACACACGCACGCACGCACGCACGCACGCACGCACGCACGCACGCACGCACGCACGCACGCACGCGCACACACACACACTCTGCAGCTGTAACAGCCGCAGCTCATCAAAGGCTCCTGCAGTTTCGTGCAGCAGATGGTGACCTTTGAAAAACTCATTTGTCATTAGCACAAGAGGAGGCCGAAGACAAACTCAGGAAACTCTGTCCTGAGCTCTTCTAGGACGCTCATTTGGAGGGAAAGTGAGGCGATGCACGTCACCAAATTAATAGCTGCAGTCTGAATTTATGGGAGCGCTCAAAAACATCACATCCTTTTACGCCGAGGGGAAAACAAAGCTTTTGTTACCACGCTGAAGAGCTGCTGTGAGGTTTTATTGCACAGTTTTAATGATCTCTATAAATAACCAGTATGGAGTTTATTTTTTCAGTCTATCATGGTTTAAAACTGAAACAAAGTCGTAATGAATCAGTTGAATGAGTTCGGGGACGGCCGGTTAATAAGGTGACCCAGTTCACTTCACTCACATTTCCAGAACAGTCTTCAGCTGCTCCAGTTTGGACTTCTTCTCTTCTATCTCGCAGTCGTTGTGCTGTCCCAGTTCTGCCAGCAACTGCCGTGTGATGTCCAGCACCTCCTGTGAGGATCAGAGCAACACGCCGTCACAGATCTCACACACACACACACACACACACACACACACACACACACACACACACACACACACACACACATTTACTTACCGTAAAACTTCAATTAAAGGCCCTCAGCAGGATTATATTTGGGATGGGCTTTTTAATTCCTTTCACACAAATCTGATATACACTAAAAATATAAATATTAAACCCTTTGAAACCAGGACAAATTGGCTTTTTTTGTCAAAATCATGGGAAGAAGGTAATGAGCAACAAAAGGAAAAATGACCCAAAAGCTGGCAGGAAAAGTGTGAAAAAAACATAAAAATGTAACAAATATTTATTATTTTCTATATTAGAATACAAGCGGACAAAAAAAGCAGCCAGCAATAACAAAAAAGCCTCCCACTGAAACAAAAGAAAAACAAAATGACCTGAAAATTTCAGAAACACAAAAAACAAAACAAAAAAACAAGAAAGTAACACCAAAAAAATACAAGAAATGACCTGAAAAAAAAAGCTTAAAAATTACAATAATTCTTCACAAAACAGTTGCTCAGGAAAGAGAAATGCAATCAAATTATTTATTTAACTCTTTTAGACCTGAGCATATTGTCTTTTTTTTTTTTTTTTTTTTAAAAATGGTTAGAAGGTAATGAGCAACAAAAAGAGAAGAAATGACTCAGAGGAAGAAAGAAATCTGTTAAAAGATTAAAAAAAAATAACCTGAAAATTTCACCAACTCACCCCCCCCCAAAAAAAGTAAGTAAAAAAAAAAAAAAAAAAAAAACAGGGTCTGGGGGTCTAACAGGTACCAGGCATTTATTGAAGTTTTACGGTAATCACACACAGGCTGTAAAGATTTACGTATAATGAGGAAAAAAATGAAAAACGATCACCGTCACCTGCAGTTGTTTCGGCTTCTTCAGCTTCAGTTTCCCAGTTTTGTATCCTCCATATTTTTCAAACAGGTCAAAGAACCTGGATGCAACAAAAATAAATTCAAATTAATCAAACGTCTTTCCTAAATTAAAAAGTCAAATAAAGACAGCGATGACCTACATGGGGTTACGAACTTCCATCTTCATCTTCTGTTTGGGCGTTCGGTCTCCGTGTCGGATGACAGCGATGACGCAGCGAAGCTCCATCCTGAAGAGAGCGCACGAACATTTACACTCACGAACGTCTCACAAAGCAAACTCAAGACCTGCTTTTTCAGTCTGCTTGAAATGAACTCTAACTATTTATTTCTTGACTGTTTATTCATACATTTTAGTCTTTTTATTGTTTTACTAGATGTTAAATTATTTCATTATTTTTAACATTTTTATCCATTACTCTCTGTGCTGTTATCCTTTAATTCACCTTTTATCTACGATTTAGAGTATTTAATTATTTATTTATGTGTTTATTTACTTATCATTACTATTATATTAATGTATCTTTTATCTATGGGTTTGATCCTGCCTCTGGTGTTTTAATGAGTACTCTTACTTTAGTTTGTTTTTACCCATGCGCCTGTGCACTTGTGTGTATGAGTGTGGGTTGTGTGTGTGTGTGTGTGTGTGTGTGTGTGTGTAGTACCATACAAACAAAGTCTGACTGACTAATCATCATACAAATATCTGCACCATTTGAGGATTTTTTGACAAAAAGTGTAATATTCTGGGTCGAAATACACTTACATTATATAGTGGTGTACTCTGGGTAAACGCAGCAAACACGATGCTTTCTACACAGTAACTGTGACAGCGCAACTCAACATCTTAAAGTTAACCACGATAAAAGGCATGATGGTCAACATCCAAATGAATCTGAAGCACCTTGAACACACCTTTGCTTGCAGACATGTAACTGAACTGGCCTGACTGCTGTTATGACTCACATGGTCCCTGACGTCGTGGGAACGATGGGGATGTCCTCGGCCTCGGTGGGGATGGACCAAGGAATCTGAAACTGAGGAGCCAGCTCGCGCATCATAATGTTCCTGCAGAGCCACGAAAACACACAAACTCGATCTACACATCTGGAAGAGGAATCAACTAAATGTCCCAAAGGATGACAAAAAAATAAAACACGGTACCCGAGGATCTTGGCGCAGTCGTCATAGTACTTCATGGAGTTCTTCACGAAACTGAAACCATTGACATCACACACATACGAGTGTCCGTTGGCTCGGAGGAGATCGAAGCCGCACACGGTTTGCTGCAGTGAAACAAGAGGAGGACAGTTTGTTTTCAGCGATGCAACTCGACTACGCGCCTCATGCAGCAACATTTTCTTCAATTTCTCTTAGACTTTCTTTTTTGGTGAAAGAAAATATGAGAAGTCAACTCCAGATACAGCAAACGCCACCTGTCAGCTCAGGTAACGCCCCCTCAACACCATATAAGGGCAGCTTTAGTGTAAAGACTCTGACACATAAACAAGACTGAAGACATGACGCCAAAAAAGGCTGAAAGATAAAACTCTGCAGGCATGAAACTGACGTAGGGCTACTGTGAAATAAACTTACAGTAAATGTGATTTCAAGGAAATGCATTGAAGTGTTAAAGTAAAAGTACACATGCAAAAAGGTAAAATAAGTTCAATAAATCAACATAATTAAAATAAATTAAAGAAAAAGCAGCAATTCCTTTTGCATGCAGTTTATATGAGAAGCTGGAACCTTGAAATGCTTTTTGCATGAAAAATGACTTACACAATGAAAGAAAGAGTTGCTGATTAATTTTCTCATTAACTGACTAATTTTTTCAGCTGCACTTGTATATTTTCACATTTTTGGTTCGTGCACAAAAATCTTAATTAATAAAGTAGTTATCTAATAATAGCAGTGGAGTAAAAAGTACAATGTTGCTCTCTGAAGTGTAGAGGAAAATAAGTATTAAGTGGCATGAGATTAAAGTACTCAAATAATGTAAAAGTAACCTCAGATGTGTACTTTAGCGCAGTATTTGAGTAAATGTACTTAGTTGCATTCCAGCTCTGGTCAGCAGAAGGACGCACAGTAACTGAAATTACAGTAACTGGGATCAATGCAACATGTATAGCAGTATTTCTTTAGCCCTGAAATGTAATAATCCAGTCATTAAAATTACTCTAAAACCTCATCTGAATGTGATTAAATGATATTTATGCATTTTTTAAATGTTCCTCAAAAATACAACTTTTTTTGTGTGTTGGACAAAATTTAATGGACCGTGAAACTGTGCAGCTTTTCTCTTATATTTCTAAATATTATCTTACCTACTACAAAAATCAGCAAAAATAAGAAAAAAATGGTCAACCCCCAAAATCGGTGGGTACTAACAAAATAAAAACAAACCCTGGATACGAGCAAAAATAAGAGAAAATTTTAATTTGTATGTTGTGTCTTGCTTGACGCCCAATGAAAGACAAAGTGGAGCAAACAAGACTCCATAAATGATGCCTCTGCTCACCTTAAATGCCAGGCAGACTTTTCGGGCAACCAGTTTCTCCATCGCCGACAGCATGACGGGGTAACGGACCTCCTTCCCCTCGCTGTCTCTCTCCACCTTCCCGTCCAGAGCCGGGGACTTCCGAGCCTCAGCGTGAGCGTAATCAGGCCCCACAGTGTACACCTGGGGTCACATTATTTATATATATATATATATATATATACACACCCACACACACACACACACTCAGTATAAATGTGAGTCTAAAGGTTTCACTAACTTATATTAGTGTCGTCTTATAACACAAAAATGATTATAATAGAGTTGGAGTGTGTGTGAGGGGTCGCTTTTTTTATCTTATTCTAAATTAAATCTGGATCAACATCAGTCTTCTTGCGCTGCATTTAGAAGCTAAAAAAGCACTTTGAGCCTTTGAACCCAGAGCAAGTTAGTTTGATTTCTTTTGAAAGACATTTAAAAAGTTAAAAAAAGGGATTTGACCAAAAATGGCAAGAAATCAGTAAAAGGTGACTAGAAAATTACATAAAAATCAAAAAAGAGTGGAGAATTATTAGAAAATTATATAATAGGGGAAAATGTCAGGAAAACAATATAAAAATAGAATAATTTCATATTTAAAATTATGTTACAGGTGAAAAAAAAATTTCACCACTTTTTTTTATGGTCATTTTTTGTTTTTCACTTTTTGGTGCCTTTTTTGAAGTACGCTTCTTGCATCTTCTTGTAGCTTATTTTTGCTGATTTTTGGGTGATGTCTTGTTAAGTTGATTTTGCCTTCTCCCCATGTTTTTGACAGAAATCAAACCAATTTGCTCAGGTTTTAAAGGGTTAAGGTTGTGCAGCCTTTTCCATAACTGAGGTTCTTATCTCAAAGCTGCCAGACTCTCTGGACAAAAATAGTAATTTTACTTTGCAGAACCCTGAAGTTGCTGCTTCCATCATTTAATGTGTAAAATAAAGCACTGTAAGTGTTCGAAATCCATCGTACACTTAAACTTTTTAAAATTTTTTAGGTGGCTGAAACACATTTGGCCGCAGCCCTCTTCACAGCAGTACATTGTTTAGCTTCTGTGCTGGTAGGTTTGTTTGTTTTTTAAAGACGCTAGAAAAGCAAAACGTTTCATGATATAATCAAAACATTAATGACAAAAACGGCAGATTTTCATGCTGATCTGATCTGGAAAATGAATGGATCTCTTTTCACCTTCACGTCTGTGCCGTCTGTCGGCATGAACTCTTCGTAGATGTAGGAGCCCGTCTTCCTCACGCTGCTCTCCGGTGAATACACGCTGCTCCGGCTCCCGATCTGCACAAAACACACAATGAGGGGAAAAAAGGTCACTGTCATTCTGAAAACACTTTAAAATTCCTTTTAAATAATGTGAAAAATGTGTTGGACTAATTTATTTTTATTAATTATCAACTTAAAAATTCTGTTTCTTTAATTATTTGTATACTTTACTTAAAACATACTTAAAAATTCCTTTTAAATGATGTGAAATGCTATTTTTTTATGAGGAATCAACTTAAAAATGTGTTCATAAATATGGTAATCAATAATCATCATTATTATGAACACAAGTTTTTAAGTTGATAACTCATAAAAGTTGATTTGCTCCAACTAAGTTTTCAGCGTTATCAAAAAGAAACTCAAAAGCGTTGAGTGCTGAATGACCATATTTATGAGCACAAGTTTTAAGTTTATTGCTCATATATTAAAGTTGTCCCAACATTTTATTGACATTATTTAAAGGAATTTTGAAGTGTAAAGGTCACCTGTGAATCTGCACTGAAAACAGTCTTTATAACATGAAGCTGAAGCTGAACTAAAGGCTGCAGCTGCGTGTTTGACAGCAGTGCGCCTGATTTATGCTGCTGCAGAGGAAAGCTGCACCGTGGTGTCCCTGTTATCAGGCAGGTCTCCATCACAGATTTGAGCAAAATTTAAGCAATATTCTAAAAATATAGATAATACACAATGTCAAGATGACTGCGTTTCCACTGAGTGATGTTCTGTGACTTCTCCTCTGGTGATAACATCCCAGTAACCATGGCGATGGATGTTGAAAACATGAGCAGCTTTATTTCTATTGGAGCCACCGCACTAGCTGTCATTATTTTCAATCTAAATCTACACAGGGTTGGAAAAACAAACACACGGGAAAGTTTAAAAATACAAAACAACAACAATTAGAACAAACCTGTAAAACGATTTTTGATCATTTTAAATATAGTTCTCTTGACATTTTACCCTAGCTTATAAAATTATTTATTATAATAATTAATAATTTTCTAAATCTACTTTTTTTTTATGCAATTCGCAGGACTTTTTCTTGCCAAGTTTTCTTTATGTTTCTGAAAGAAATCAAAATAATTTTCTCGGGGTTCACTGGTTTAAAAACTTACATGTGAATGCAGCTCAAGGAAAGTGATGATAATCTAGGTTTCAAAGGGTTAATTGTAATTGTATTACTTTGATTGAGTACTTTTTATATTTTTTTTTTTCATTCTTTTGTGTTTGGTGTACATGTTAACACTGGGAGTTCTGGGAGAAACAGCAATTCAGTCCCGTCTTCTGTCCTGTACGTACGGCACAATTGCAAATAAAGTTGACTTTATCAGTTGCCAGTTTCGACAGTTTCGCCGCTGATCTTTCACAGAGGAGCGTCCACGACCGAAGCACAGACCTTTCTGAAGAGTCTCTGGCTGCCGCCCCCTGCGGAGGTGGGGTAGTAGATGTAGACGTTGTGGTCCTCGGCGCAGACGGGCTTCTCGACAAAAGGCTTCTGGAATATCTCTCCGTTCACCTCCACGTGGTCCTCTCCTTCCACCAGGTTACACTCTGCCACACACACACACACACAGAAACAGAAGCCCCTCTGCATTTTAAAATACACACAGATGACGCTCGCCCCCTCCTGAGTGTTTACTCTGCAGCCCTGTGAAGCAGCTCTGCGCTCTGAGCCATGTAGCGCTCAGAGACAAAAAACATCTGAGCGCGCATTAGTCAAAGGCCCGTCTCTACGTCAGCGTGCAGGGACAGACCTGTCATATCACAGCACTTAAGTATGGTACACTTGCGGCTGCTTGACATTTGATGCTATATTTATCCACCGGCTGAAATAAAACCAACGCAGGCTTAAATTAACGGCCTCTGGATGCTGCACAGACAGGCGGCTGCAGGACGAACAAAACGCTTTCGAAGCAACTGAGAAGTGAAGGGAACAGAGTCAGCTTTGTATTGTACGACTGAGGATTCGGGCCATGTTAAGGGAAAAAAAATGTTAGATTTCGAGAATAAGGTCGTAATATTATAAGAATAAAGTCGTAATTTCACGAGAAGCCAGCTGGTATGAGCAACTATGGGTCACAACAAATCCGCCAAATTAAATTTCAAAACCAAGTTTTCCATGCAAGTGTTTTAATTTCTGATTTCAATTTATCAGCATTTTAAAAAAAAGTGTTTTTGTTTTCCAATTTTTATTGTCTTCCTTTTTCTAAATGGTAGTAGGGACATTATTTCCGGATTTTGTTTTTGTATTTCAAAACCAAAATTCATTGGCCGGTTGACTGTGAGTGGCACGACGATTACATAGGTAATATGTTAATTTCTGTAATATAACACCCCCTTTCTCGTAAAATAGCGACTTCTTTTTCTCCATTTTTTTTCTGTAAAATTATGACTTTTTCCTTGAAAAATTACTATTTTTTTCTGTAAAACAAATTTTTCTCATAATATTACAACTTTATTTATAATATTTATGTAGTCAAGTAAAAAATAAAAAAAAAAAAAATTAAATTGATGATTACTAATGAGGCATCAGACTGACCATCTGGTTTATCTGGGTCGCGGTTCAGCACAGCATAGCGCGGTAGATCGATTCCCTCCTCCTGCAGGATGCGATACACCTCCCTCCTGTTGAAAAATAAATAACACAACACATTAATAAAATATGAGTTTTATTCTCGAGCCTCACTTTGCTTTGCGTGCATATTTTTGACCCACAGTGGAAACGTGCAGTTACAGTACTGTAAGTGCGAGTACCTGTCCTGTATGTAGTACTGCATGTTCATGTCATTGAGGAGCAGAGGGTTTCTCAGTTTGGCGTAGCTCACTGCCTTATCCAGCGGGAACCCTGATTCACACGCAGAGAAACGATTCAATAAATATGATACGATGTCAATAACGTGTTGAGAATCGTGGCCGCTCAGGCATTTTTGGAGAAAACACACACCTGAGGTGCTGCCGACTCACGTGGAGGGACAGAAACACCGTGGTACTAAACATAGTGCTGACATTGTGTTCTCAGAGAGGAGCTCTGTCAGTGTGTAAATGATTGGACGGCAGATAAGAAGCCACGTGATCTCTCACACACACACACACACACACACACACACACACACACACACACACACACACACACACACACACACACACTATACACCATGTGTGACATGAGCATGTGTGTGGAGGTTTATTTGAGTTTAAATTTGGATATAGATTTCAACTCTGCAGGAAACACATTAAACATAGTTACACTGTTTCCTGACATCATGAGGGCGTCCTGATATGACCCCCATGTCACCTAATGGGCTAGAAATTATTTTATATATATAATAATTATATATAATAATTTATTTTATTTACTTTAACATAAACATATATCAAGAAATAAACTTGACATTCAATGTTGAAAAAGTTTCCCTCAATTACTTGTAGTTCAGTTACTGCATTCCTGAATGTCCTGCTGTTATTCTGAGGAAAAATGTTTGGTGGGATTTCCCGAACCCTTTCTTTTTAAAATTTTTTCGGCGACCGTGTTAACAGCTTAGAGCAGCCACCCTGCCTGCAGGAGCAGCACGTGTCAGACTCGTCTCAGCTGCTTGTCGGCCGCAGCACAGCTACAGAAACTTGTGTTGTCAGCAGAAATAGACAATTAAAAAACGTAAAAATGGCATTTTGATAATTATATTGACACTTTACCACCTTTTATTACAGTTTAAATGCCTTTATCTGTCACAGAAATAAGGAAATACAAATATATCTGCTGCACTACAATGTTCCTGCTTCCATTTAAAAATAAAAGTTTTTGACGACGTCTCCGTTGACAGAATCCCATCAGTTGTTGACACAAGGCGTTTTATTGTGAAATATTTGCACGACCGTGTTGTTGACGATACAGGAGCTGCACGACTTCATGAATGAGTGAAATTTGTGCTTAAAAATGTGGAAATACAGAACTCACAGCAGCAGGTGGCTCTGCAGATGGGTACCTTGTATCATAATTTTGCACGAAAGGCGCTGATTAAATACCGTAGGCAGATGTTTGATCAAAACTGAAACTTTCAACATCACATATATCATAAAGTTCCCCGCATTTTTTTTATTTTTTTTATAAAGTCAAGTGAAAATTTTTAGAAAAAAATTTTTAATAAGAAGAAAGTGTCACAGTATTTGCACTTTTTAATTATTCTATTTTTTATTATCCATCATTAAAATAAAACATTGATACAGATTATCAGCAAAATGCCAAACATCAGCCCCAATAATCTGCCAATCTGATAATCTGTCAACCCCCTCTATATATATTACGATAAATGAAAACCTACGGCAGTCACTCTGTGTGTGTGTGTGTGTGTGTGTGTGTGTGTGTGTGTGTGTGTGTGTGTGTGTGTGTGTGTGTGTCGTACCCTTGGAGTGGAAGGAGATGAGGCAGTCGCACAGAGGCCATTTGTCCACGGGCTCGTTGAGGATGACGTCCTCGGGGAAGATGACCACAGTGATGTACTCGAACTTGCACAGCCTCTCCAGGATCTGGGTCATCGGCTTGGACTTGGACTTCTTCATCATGCAGCAGATCCCCACCACGATCTGTCGCTCCGGGGGCTGAAGGACGGAGACGGAGAGAGAGACAGGGCAACATTTTAATCGACTGCACGAGGAAACAAGGGAGACAACGGCAGCTCTGTGCCATTAATCTCCATTAAAACATCACACTGACTGTGAGGACTTCTGCAGTGTCCCGTCCTCCAGGACAAAGACACTCACTGACAATTAACCTGATAACACACACATCTATAATCATTAAATTAACCTGAAAACACACACATCTATAATCATTAAATTAACCTGATAACACACACATCTATAATCATAACACACACATCTATAATCATAACACACACATCTATAATCATTAAATTAACCTGATAACACACACATCTATAATCATTAAATTAACCTGATAACACACATCTATAATCATAACACACACATCTATAATCATTAAATTAACCTGATAACACACACATCTATAATCATTAAATTAACCTGATAACACACATCTATAATCATTAAATTAACCTGATAACACACACATCTATAATCATTAAATTAACCTGATAACACACTTCTATAATCATTAAATTAACCTGATAACACACACATCTATAATCATTAAATTAACCTGATAACACACACATCTATAATCATTAAATTAACCTGATAACACACACATCTATAATCATTAAATTAACCTGATAACACACATCTATAATCATTTGAGAGCATTTGTTCTGACATGTACACTGCCATGATGTAAAGGTCTTGTTTGCAGCACTAAACTTTGGTCTGGTAACGAATATTCAGTACTCCTACTACAATTTATTTAAAACATTTTGGCCATTTATTTTTTTTCTTTAAAGTTTTCTGCAGATTTATGTTTTTTTGTGCTCTTTGTGCACGGTGGTGCGGTGGTTAGCACTGTGGCCCAACAGAAAAGAGGGTCCGGGGGTTTAAATGAATTCCTCCTGGTGACTCATCTGCAATGTTACCATTATCATCACTGATGATTCGTGCTTCTGTTGATGTTTTAACAACAAAGTTGGTTGTTTTTTAGTCCCGAGGTGCAGTTTTGTTCCAGCTGCCATCACACCGGAGAACGAGCTGTAGGAAAATTGCACAAAATTCCACACGATCATTTGGGGGCCGATATTTATGATTTATTTATTTGCAGTTTTTAGATTATTATCATTTATTTAGATTATTGTTTATTTAAGGTTTGGTTTTTGTAGTTATTGTTTTTATTGGTATCTATTACATATTTAACATTTTGATCAGCACCAGGACAATTTAATGTTTTATCTTTTTTATATTTAATCTTTTTATCCTTTATCTTGTATCTTTGTTTCCACGTTTGTGTCACAGCCTGCAGACCTGAACGCAGCGAGGGGGTCGATATTTTTAAAAGCAAACTCAAGACCTTCCTTCTTAGTTTGACTTTTAATTTAACTTTTTTTTATAAACTATCTTAGTCTGTTTTACTTTTTTCTTTATCATTTTATTACTTTAACATATTTATTCATAATTTACTTTGTTTTTATCTTGTCATTTACCTCATATTTAAAGTTTGCGTATTTTATTTATTTACCCATCTACTTTTTTTCTTATGATCATGTTATTTATATATCTATATCCCTGTTTACTTATTCATTTACATTTTTATCTTGCTGTTTATTAGTTTGGTGCTGCCTCTGCTGTTTCTCAGTTCTCGGTTTTGATGAGGACAATTTTTTGTGTTTTTTATTAACATACTTTGTGTGTGTGTTTTGGGGGAGTGGGGGTGGGGGATTTCTGTTTTATTGTATGAAGCACTTTGTGTTACAGTTCATTTTTATGAAAAGTGCTGTACAGATAAAGTCTGATTGATTGATTGATTGATTGATTCTGTCCTGTCTGTGGTGTCTTAACTGAAAGGATGTCTTTCACTAAACACTACAAACCAGATCTACCTGCAGATGCATATAAAGTAACCAGAGAGACGTCTAACTGGATGAACACGTTATACTAAAGAGGTTATATAGTTTGACATCCCACCGAGTCTGTGTCTTCGTCGTCCTCATACAGCTCCATGTCTGTCCTCATGCTATCTTCCAGGACCTCGCTCTCATCGTCCTCGCAACCCACGAAGAATCTGGGAGCGCCACGCCGGCTCTCGCCCGGGCTGTTGGGCTCTGACATCACAGTCCCCCGCGGCAGCCCTCAGCGTCCCACCGCGCCATCGTACACCAACACACCGCCAGAGCGGGCCGCCGATGGGAGGGCACGAGGCCTGGGGAGAGGGGCGGGTCCACTCTGCCCGGGCTGGACAGCAGTGCCGGTGGATGAAAGCGTGCGAGGCAGAGAAGCAGAACGAGAGCGAAAGAGGGGCGCTCAGACGGTTATGTGACAAACGGTGGAGCTGGTCAGTCCTCTGCGGTGACGCCGTTCCTCGAGTTTCTCATTCTTCATTCAGCAATTTCACATCTCATATTTCGGGCTCGCGTTTCCCAAGAGTCGTTAGCAACTCAGAGGCTGCAGCTCCAGTTATCTCATGACAGTCCTGACCTCCATTTATATCCAAGACTGACAGTCCTACAACAAAACAAAACATGCAACATTATTCACACAATTTTGCCTTAGTGTTAAAATAACATTTTGTACTGCCTCTATTTAACCCTTAGGGACTGTTTTCATTCTTCATTTTTTAATAATTTTGGCTGTTTTCATGCATATGACATCAATTTTTGCAAGATTGTGTATTTGAGTGTAATCAGTGAATTTGCAGCTCAGCTCCTACAATAAGTCTAAAATACACTGTGGAAACTAAATAGTTACATTCAGACTGTTCAGGTCCAAAAATGCTCCATTGAAACCCATTCAAACTGACATTTTTGATCCCACAGCCATCAGAGCAGAAAAACAGGACTTGTATTATTTCTGGGTGTCATTCTGGGCTTTTGACTCTGAATTTGTTATTTTGACTATTTTCCACCTGATGAGGTCATTTTGACCATATTTGGCAGATGGAGGAAATACATGCTATTTCCACTAGGTGACCTGTCACAGTCAATGTAGCTGCTGATCACTGACATATCCCAGACTGTCAGCAGCTACACTCACACACTGACATATCCCAGACTGTCAGCAGCTACACTCACACACTGACATATCCCAGACTGTCAGCAGCTACACTCACACACTGACATATCCCAGACTGGGATAACGCTTTAAAATCCTTACAGCCATAAAAACAGAAATTTGTGGGAAATCTTTCTGTGAATAAAAATATCTACATAAAATATGATGTTTGGCAAACAAAATTTACCTTAAAGTTTTTCACAGCTTCTATTTCAGATAATGTTAGTCAAACTACTACCTGGTGGATTATTATCAATTCTTGACAAATGTCCCAATGTTGTTCTCTTTTGTCTTCACTTAAATTTTGCATTTTTCTGAATATTGTATTTGAATTGGTCTTATCAGCTGGTTTGTGTGTAAAAGTATTGCAGCAAATGAATTAAACCACTAATTAAATCTAAATGAATAAAAGGGTTTCAGTGCAATCATGTCATTATTCTAAACTGGTAATTTTCACTAAAAAAAGAATACCATCACTCAAAGCAGAAATAGCGGCGTGCCTGAGCAATAATTACCTCCAGCACTTACTCTGCTGTTACACATTTAACCCTGACGCTGCAGTCTGCTGCAGAAAAACAGCGAGGCCATCAGCTCTGATCTGCATTTCCATCTCCACTAAACATTAGCCAGCCATGGAGACAAGACGGGCAGCGGACCACACGTCACACTGCAGACAAACAACATCTCATTACACTCTGGCACGCTGCAAGAAATCTGAACAACAAACCGCTTCAGCACCAGGCACAGTCACTCAGGGGTCACAGCTGAGTGTTTGCAGTGGAAAATACCAATATTAGCATAAGCAGCCTAGAGGAGCTCCAAATTAGGGCTGGGCTATATGAGCTGAAAATCATATTGCAATATTTTTAGGCAAAATCTTGATACACTATATATATGTCAGAATTTTTAAATCTCCTCAAAAGCACATGATTAATTCTGAAACTGGGAGACAGAAAGATCTTTTTTTTTCTTTAGGCCAACTGCTGTTTTCCAAATTTTTCTGGTAAATACTTACTGTGTAAATAATATTCGTCACGGGTGGCAGCGCAGGTTTGCATGGCTGGTAAAGCACATGAGGGGCACGGGTGTTACAGGTGGCATAATCATGCATGGGTTTTTACCGCTCGCTCACGCATCATAAAGACAGCCATCACATCATCACCCCCGCTTAAAAAAAATGTTTGTTTGTAAATGTGCATCATTGATTAGACGGGAAACATCACCCAACTGGGAATTCTGCCGGGTCACCTTAATGAAGCACGTCTCCTCGCACACTCAGCTGAGAGGTTAAAAAGTAGGTCAAGATAGACGCTACAAACCTATTAAATGTTTCTGGCAAAGTGTCATTAAAAAAGGGGGAAAAGAAGATATGCAGAGGACGGTAAGGACTGACAAATGTAAGTGAGGACGTTATCTTTCCATTTATTGCTTCAGTATCGTGCCTGATGTTGGTCACATCTGTGCACATGCATTTAAGGCAAAGGTAATTAGAAATAAGTGGTGTGTGTGTCATCAGTATTTACCTGTTGCCTGGTGCACACACACAGAAATTCATTCTTACGCCCATTTTGGCACAGAGTTGATTTAAAATAAACTCTTTGCCATGCCTAAGTGGATTTGTGTTTCAAAGCTTGAGCACAACAGTTAATCTCTTCTATTGCACCTGCTTACTCCGGCTGCGAGCACGGCCGCAGCTCCTGCTGAGGACGCTGAGGTCATGTCCTCTTTATTTTTTATGGGACTTTGGGGGTTTAGGCGACCCGGGGTGAAGTTTACATTCTACAGTTTCATGCTGCGTACAGCTTGTGGGGTGAAAACACTGTATCCCCATTGTGTCGGCTTTTAAGAAGTTTGGAAACACATACCATGTTTCAAACTGTGATCAAAATGCCCTATTTTTACACAATAGTCTTGATTTTAACCCTTAGAAACCTGAGCAAATTGGTTTTGATTTATTTCAAAACAAGGACACAAGCAACAGACAAAAACAATGCATGAAAAAAGGTAAAAAGTTACAAGAAAATTATTAGAAAATATGAAAAATAAAAATAAAAAAAGACTAAAAAATCCAGGAAACTTATTCATGTCATAGATTTAAATTTTTACATTTCAGGAATTTTTTTTGTAACATAATTTTAAATTAAATTAAAAATTTATTGTATTATAAATATAGTTTTTCCCCCTTTTTGGAGAATTTTCTCATAATCCTCACCCCTTTTTTTGGGGATTTTTTTTGTGAAATTTTCTTCTCACCTTTCACTCATTTCTTTGTTTGTTTGTGGAAGATTTCTGACAAAGTTGGTAATTGTCTTTCCGCCCATGTTTTCGAAAAAAATAAAAAAATTTTTTAAAAAAACATAGTTGAACAGGGCAAATAATTTATGAAAAGCATCTGAATGCAAACTAAAAAACTGATGTCAAACCAGGTTTCAAAGGGTTAATAATCTTAAGTCATTGGGGAACAACATTCAACTGAATTTACAGCATAAAAGCCACTTAATGTTTCATAATTAATTTATCTGCCTGTTATTCCCTTTATAATCAATTTACTGTTTATACAGTAAGATTTCAGAAAAATACTCAAAAAGTCCACCAATGTTCTGCAGAGCTTAGGGAGACGCTTTTAAATGTCCCCAAACAAAAATATATCATATTTTAAGTAATATTTAAAAACTAAAAAGAAATGGCAAATCTTTCTGAGAAGCTGGACCCGGAAAATATTTTATGTTTTTTGCTTGAAAAAAATACTTAATAACTATAACAATTAGGCGATTATCAAAACGGCTGTTTTTTTGTCTGTAAACAGACTGATCAAATAATCAATACTAATGTGCAATTAACACAATGTGCAATTATGCATGTGCATCTTGTGAAAAAAGTAACTGTTAAGTTTTATGTCTCTTTGATACGATTTGTATTATTCTTTATTTATCTTGTAAATTCCTTGCATTGATTTGCTGCTATAATACTGCAAATTTCCCTGAAGTGGGACTAAATGTTTTTTTTTTTTAAAAGGATTATCTATGTATTGCAGTTCTGAGGGCAATTAAGGTGAAGTTGCAGCTGGTCAGTAAATGCATAATGGTTTCTATAAAAGCTGATAGTAAATTCACAGCTGGAAATTTACTGAAGTTCAACGATGCAGCAAAGGCTACATGAGCACAATTCAACTCTGGTCCAGCTTCTTCTCTTTCCTCTGACTTCTCATTGATAATATAAATCACTGCCGGAGTTTCTGGATCTCTATTGCAACACTTTCTGTTCAGAAACTTTCCCTTTTCCTCAATTTCTGCTCCTCTTGCTTCACAAACTGCGACCTCAACCTCACCTTGAACCAGATGACGGAGGACTTCCTGCTGTGGCAGACGGCTCCTGCAGAGCGCTCTGCCAGGATCTGCTGCAGCCTTTTAACCCGATGATCAATGGATCCCGAGTTTTTAAATCTTATTCATGGGCACCACAGTCTTATTAGCTTTATTAAGGAGACAGAGTTTCAATTTTTTTTTTACCTGACGGATAAATTTGCCACATTGCCACCTGAGCAGACTGAAGTGGGTGTGTGGGCAATATATTCTAGGGGTCGACCTATTTTGGTTTTTCAGGGCCCATACTGATTATTGGTAATTAATAAAGGGTGATAACTGATATAAGGAACCAAAATGCATTAACAATAAAAAAATGTTTGTCAATGTTTAGAATATGGAATATAACAAACTGCAACATAAAACTTTGCTTAAATGCCTTCAGCAAATATTCACGAAAATTGAGACTTTCATCATAAACAGCAACTTTTCAGTGAAAATTTAAAGAAAAAATGAATAAATAAAAGTAGCTTCCTGAGGTTTAACAAAGTGAAAGTTCCTCCCACAATGACACCATCTTTACAATTTTTGATTCATTAATTTTATATGCGATCATTAAAAAAACACATGATGAAGTGATGTGAAAAAGATTTTTTTTCTTTTTAATGGCTGAAACCAATATCTAATTTCTACTCTGTTTTCAGATTTAACGAGAACTTTTCTCCTTGTCGTGCACAGAAAACTGTAAGAAAACTGTGTTAACAGTCTGCAGTGTGTACAAGTATGAGGACTCATGCATAATGAAAAGAAAATTAAATATCATTCAAAACACATGTTTAGGGTTGCAAGTAATGCTAATATCTATTATAGATTTATCAGCTGATTGCTTTCTTGTTTAAAAATGTGACATTGCAGAACACAATCAGCTCCTTTTACCTCCCGTGGATGGTGCCGTGTTCGTTTTTGTTCGATGTCCTGATTATCTTTACATTTCTATATTGTTAATTTAACTGTCTTGTCATTGTCTGTATCTGCTTTATGTTGCGTTTACTTTTATATCCATAAACATTATCTTATCTTTAAAAATTAACTGAATATCACCAGACCAAGACTCAAATAGAGACTGTTTTTTTTATCAAACTGTGTCTCCACAATTTTATAAAAGTGACTGTGCATCTAAATGGGACTAGGCTTTTATTTTAAGTTTTATAATATATCAATATCGGAATTTATTATTCCCTCTAATCCAGTATTGATTGGGCTCTAATATGAGCATTTCCTAACAGGACTTCTGATTAATTTAAAATATGTGGGCTTGTCCAAACACACCTCAGGTACACAAATTACCTGAGGGGAAATACAAATATTTCAGCTGCACCTGATCCTTCAATAATAAGAGGCCTAACAGGGTTAATGTATGAATTTAGGACACAGAGAACTGTGTTAAACTGCATTTAAAATATGAAGGCAGACAGCAGGCGTGGTTAATGTTAAATAAACCACAGACAGAGTCCATTATGTAAAACCGTAAAACCGCAAATGGATGCTAGAAAGGAAGACGTGCACATTTCATACGTTCGACCAAAAAAAATAATAAAATGCTGATATTAATATAAAACATAAAACGAATCCCAAACACAGCTACCAAACCTCAGCAACGACGTTATTTTGTCGTTAGCTGTCGTTTGCAGCGTTAAACACATTTAGCTAATATTAGCTTGTATTAGCATCGAGCTAACGGCTCAATGTAAACAAGACGTCTGCTGCCGTTTTGACGGAATTTGAATCAATAACCAAACGTCGGTGCGATTATTAACGTTACCGCTTCAGGCTGCGGTCGTGCCGGAGATATTTCCGCGACATTAAAAGGTGAACTCACGGTGTGTCTGCGGGGTTTGTGTCGCTGCCTCCAGCTCCTTCACTGCTGACAGTTTGCATGTGAAACCAATCTTAATTTTTTTACAGTTTGACGCACTGCTGAGCGACTTCTCAAACAGCCAATGAGAGAAGAGGACGATTTAAGAAGGCGGGACAACGAAAACCACACGAGCCAATAAGCAGCGACTAAAGTGAGCTCGCGTGCAAAAGAGAGAACGTATGAGCAGAATGTAAACAGCGTCCTCTGGCGCCAAAACTGAGACAACAACAACAACAACAAACTGGTCATTCCTGTTACACAGTAATATCTCTGTCTCCATAAACTAATACCTCATATCTTTTTTTAACATGAGCAGAATATTTATATTTACTTTTATAGTTATTTTTAATGATTATTAATTTTTAATATTTTTAATTTTTTTTATCAGAGAGCATTTGACATGACCTCTAAAATTGCTAAAGAATATAAAGAAATACATACATTTTATATGTGTGTGTGTGTGTGTGTGTGTGTGTGTGTGTGTGTGTGTGTGTGTGTGTAAAATATGAATATATATATTTATTTATATTCTTTATCAATTTTAGAGGCCGTGTCAAATGCTCTCTGATAAATAAGTAAATAAATAAATAATTATTATATATGTATATATAAAAAAAAAATCATATATATACACCGACAAACACACACACACACACACAAGATCCTCATATTTCCTTTTAAATGTTAAATATTCAATTACTTTATGTTCAGAATAGTCATTTACATATACTATATATGTTACATATAAGCTTGATATTTATCATTTTATATCTCACGTTAAATGCTATCTGATAATTTTATATATATATATATATATATATATCTGTGTGTGTGTGTGTGTGTGTGTGTGCTGCTAGTGTCATTAAAATACATTAGATCACATTAGATTACTTTATGTACATACTATATTTATGTTCTTAATTTTTTACTTATATCTTAAATCTTTATCAATTTAAAATGTATGTTAAATGCTATCTGATAATATATTAGACAGAAAAGATAATATGTGTGTGTGTGTGTGTGTGTGTGTGTGTGTGTGTGTTTACTAGATTAATTAATTTCTCTTACCTTATACGTTTGGTATGTTAAGTGAATTTTAATGATAATACTTTTTGATACTTTTACTTAAATGAAGATCTGAATGGGCTCACTTCTTTCACCACTGTGTTTCAGCATTATCCACAAGCCATTAGGAGCACGACAGTAACCATTACTATTACTGCTGCTGGTGCACTTCAATGATTGTACTGTGTTGCATAAATCCAACAACAGGAAGTTTGTGGTCGGGTCTCCTCCTCAAACTCAGCGTTTTCTAAAAGGTGACCCTGCCCTCCGTCAATAGAGTCAGAGGAGCAAACCGCCCAGCGCCCGCCTGCTGCAGCTGATGTACGAGTACACATTGACGTCAGCGTGTCTCTGAGCTTCAGACCAGAGTCTGTTTGGCCACCGGGCCACCCTGACCGACACATACCTGTGTGCAGGCCAGCTGCTGCTGCTGCTCTGAACGCTGCAGGGTCAAAGCGGGCCACGATGAAGAGAGCGTTTTGTAAACAGCAGAGCGCAAAACAAGTCTCCACTATAACCTGGACATGGAGAAGAGAGCATGCTCTCACTTCTACAGATATTGTAAATATAGATTTCAAAATACCTTTTCCCTGTTGGCATACGATTTAAACATCTGAAAAAACTACAGTTTACACCAAAACTCAAATATTGTGTTTGTGTTACATCACTCAGCTTGTATGTACTCCCAACAGAGTCGTGATACTCAACTTAAAGCCAAATCTGGCCCCTGTTACGGTGCCAGGTGCCCCTCCCAACCGTTTTCTAATGGTGATTCACACTGTGAATTGTCTTTGTGCTTTTAGTGTACATAAGGTGCCAGAGGGCATAAAACAGCAAATCAAAATCAATCAAAATAGAGCTTATTTATCAAAAAAAGAGCCAGTGCAGGATCCCCCACACCCCCCGACAGAGGTAGTAGCTGAGACTCCAATGTCCTTAAATCATAAACAAAAGTCCTAAAATCCTAGAAATGTCCTAAAATCCCAGATGCATGCTAAAATCTTAGAAATGTCCTAAAATCCTTAAAATGTTCAAAAATTGTAACAAATGTCCTAAAATGTACAAATTTGCTAAAATCTTAAAAAATGTCCGTGCTGAAATCCTAGAAATGTCCTAAAATCACAGAAATGTCCTAAAATCACAGAAATGTCCTAAAATCATAGAAATGTCCTTAAAATCAAATGAAAAGTCCTAAAAGCATAATAAAATCCTAAAACCCTAAAATCATTGAAACCTTAGAAAATCCTAAAAAACAATCCCAGATATGACTTAAACTGCAAAATGTTCCAAATCCTAGAAATGGCCTTAAAATCAAATGAAATGTCCTAAGTCCTAAAAACATCCAAAAATCCTCGAGACCTCCTAAAATCCTAGTAACATTCTAAAATCCCCAAATGTCCTAAAATCCGGAAACATGCTAAAATCTTAGAAATGTCCTAAAATCATAAAAATGTCCATAAACCCTAGAAATGTCCTAAAATCCTAGAAATATGCTAAAATCCTCAAAATGTCCTAAAATCTCAGAAATGTCCAAAAATCTCAGAAATGTCCAAAAATCATAAAAATGTCTTTTAAATCACAGAAATGTCCTAAAATCATAAAAATGCCCTCAGATCCTATAAATATCCTAAAATCAACAAAAATATCCAAAAATCCTAAAAACATCCTTAAAATCAAATCAAATGTCCTAAGTCTTTAGAAAATCCTAAAAAATTCTTAAAATCCTAGAAGCATGTATGGCCCCTGGCCTCCTGTTTTTATAGGAGGCCAGGGGCCTATATGTTTTTATAAAAGTGGCCCCCAGGCAAAGACGGCCGAGTGTCCCTGCTGCTGTCGTCAGATTTTCGGTCAGTTTATCTGAAGCGCTCCCTCTGTACCTGCCGCTGCGCTCACAAAGAGCCTCTGTGAGGAGGCCCTCTGCTGCCCTCCGCCCTCATATGGCTTCCATTTGCCCAAACTTCCACTCTGTGAGACTTACAGCAGGTCAGACTGGGACAAGGAGGCTCATTATGAATGCAGCTCCAGTCTCTGGTCTCTGGTCTCTGCAGGACCTGGGTGTTCCTGTAACTGATAAATGTGGACGCAGCCATGTGGATGAGGCAACCGTCAGCTCGTAGGTTAAGGTGCAGCACGTGGAAATTTCCACATAAAGGTCAAGTGAGTGCTTAACAAGAGCGTGTGTAAACCAGTCCACAAGAGTCTCGATGTTAGAGGATTAATCTGGTGAAAAGATCAGTACCAACAGGTATAACACTATAAATCTTAAAAACTATTAACACATTAATGAGCCACGCTGGCTGACACATTTCTTATTTTGCGAGCAAAAGGACAATAAAGTATCATCTTATCTTAACTGGATGTTTTAAGCCAAAACATGATATTGTCGTAGCCGTGACGAGATAGTTTTGTCCTTCAGCGTAACCACATTAACCACAGCAATGTCTAAACATAAAGCTGCAAACATCAGGGGCTGACAAATCTTTATTATATGAAGTTTTTTAAATGTTCTTGTTGATCAGTTTTCAATATAACGTTAATCCCTCGCCCCTCAGATTTCTCTGTAAAACTCGTCCTCAGTATTTGTTGTTTGAGACATTAGTTTGAAGCAGCAGAGCTCCTCCCTTACAGTCAAATTACAGTTTCTGCCAAATGTTCACATCCATGCCAATGTTTTCACTTTGTGTCACACTTATTGTTTGCCATTGGTTAATAAATTGCACGCCCAAGGTCGCTGACCGCTGCACTACATAATAACGTACAAATGTAACGTATCGTTGGTTTGCAGAAATGTACAGCACCAACATTTATTCTGGAGGCTGGGCTGGGTGTGAATATGGCAGCAGAGAAACTGACATTTCTCAAAAACTCCTTTATTTCCACTTAATGTCAGCAGGGTAGAAATGCATATAAATCACTTTTCATATTTGTTCTGATGTCTAAACATCTGATATGTGAGCAGCAACACCTGCACAGTCACATCAGATTTACTGAGACAAAAACATGCAGAATCTGAACATTTATTTTCAGCCTCTACACTCTAAGAGACAAGCTGATATAGACTTGTAGATTAGATTTTGTATATGAGCTGCACCTTTATCCTAAATATATATGTTCTTCACACAAAGCTGCCTTAAACTTCACATCATTAAGCATTTCTGCTTTTCTGTATCACAGATATTCATGTCTACAGCCATCAGAGGATGAAGCACGAGATTATTTTTGCCTCTGCAAACACAGCTGCCCACAGAGGGTGTAAATTATAACAGTTACTCAAGAAACTGTGTTTATCAAGGAGCTACAGTGGCTTTAAGTTAGTTTAACGCTACAAGTGAACACGTCCTGTTTGACCCAGCGTGGTGTGTTTGGTGTCAGAGCGCCACATAAAACATGTAAGACTTCTTTCAGAGGGTGAAGCACGTGTCACAGCGCGGCGGTTAATGACTCGGGGTGTGGGGTGAACGCAGCGGCCCGGCTGCCGGTGGACGCGTCTTTTATCAGCTGTGTTTTCCAGCTCTGCTCGCAGAGAAGAACGTCTGCTCTGTTCTCTGTGGAGAGGAAGGAATGTCCTGTCAGAAACACGGAGAACCGGCCCGCAGATTTATTTATTACTCACTCTCATTGTAACAGAGAAAATTCGACATGCACCAACAAGCAAAGACGCGAGCTCAGGCGTGTCGTGGACGAACTGTAACTGTACCTCAGGGACTTTCATGTGTCAATGCTTCAAAACCAACATGATAAAAGGTGGTTTCCTCTTTTCCCATAACTGTGGTCATGCTACTTTAATGTCATCCCTATAGAACAATAAAATACAGCACAGAAGTCAAGTTAAAGTTTCCAGCCATGTCTGTGAAAACACAGATTAGTGTCACCAGTTCAGTCTACAAATGCCTTTATAATTCATCACGGGATATTTTAAACAAATGTATCAGCAGGCAAAACAGTGGTAGGAGCTGTAACACTGCACATTGAAAGTGCTCCTCGGGTAAGTCGACCTTTTCCATAAAAGGCTCTAAAATGTGAAACATGCTACCAACCAAACAGATAGAAGAGATATTTAGATTTATTTACAACTAAAGGCCCAACTAGGGACATCTATGTGTGAAACATCAGTTACTGCAGTTTTTGGTAGAGGTACGATGTTAGTTTGCATTGTCCCTGTCAAATAAACTAACTAACTAAATAAATATGTGACCAAATGTCCCCTCTTCTTTTTCTGAGATAAGACTTCATCATTATATCCTTTTAGACATGCAAGGAAAGATTAAAAGACATGCAATGCAAGGTCACTGCAGACGTTTGACCACCCAAGTTTAGTCAGTTCATCCTTGAGTCCGCTCGAATGTTTGTGTCAAATTTGAATAAATTCCCTCAAGGTGTTCTTGAGATATTACGTTCACAAGAATAAGAGAGACGAGGTCAAAGGGACTTTGACCTTTGACCACTAAAATCTAGTCAGTTCATCCTTGAGTACACGTAGACGTGTTTGCTTAATTTGAAGAAATTTCCTTTAGGGGTTCTTGAGTTATTGAGTTTACGAGAATGAGACAGGCTGTTATCGCTGACGCAGAGGCGTAAAAACAGCTGCACTGATCCAACATTTCTACCGCTTCGTTTTTTGTCCTGTGGGCTAAAATCTGCTCGGTCAAACTCAATCTGCACAAGTGTTTTTCCTCTTAACTGTGATCCATTTAAGAAGCTTTTTCCAAAACCAACACCCTGCAGCAGGTTTGACCTGTTTTTATTTGTCCAGTTCGGTATGTCTCACACAGGAGACATGTTGTAGACACTGAGAGCGTCTCACGTGCGGCAGGAGTCAGCAGCTTGTTTCTGACCTCGTGTACGAGCTGAGGCTGCAGACTCGGTTCTGTTCTGCAGAGATCTGCACACAGCGGCCATTCATACGGACAAGGCAAGAAAAATAAACACACTCCGCTTTCAACAAATGTCCTCCTGAGAGGTTTCTGACAAAATCCTTTCAGCAGCTCGGAGCAGACTTCCCGACTGCAAGGAAGTTTGAATGGAAGTTACAGTCCATCGGCTCGGAAAATCCCCCTCCGTACCCCGCCCCCGCCCCCCGACAAAACAATGAACACTGACACAAAATGCCAGGTGAAACGATTTCACGAGTTTGTACATGAAGAGCAGAGCTCATGTCAGGATGTGGAGAGCTTAGCTCAGCGTAAAGACAGGAATCAGAACCGCTCGCCTTTCTCTGTCCAAACTTTTAAAATCTTTACGAACACCTCCAAAGCCAATCGTACACTGTATGACTTCAACTCTCTGATTTTTGCACGACTCATTTTAGAGTTGGGCTGAACTGAAGCTTCGTCAGGCGGCTGTGGCTCAAAGGTAGAGCGAGTCAACCGCTAACCGGAAGACCAACGGTTTGATACCCCGATCCTCCAGGCAACATGTCGACGTATCCCTGGGCAAGATACTGAACCCCAAATTTCTCCCGATGCTGCGTCACTGGCGTGTGAGTGCGCGTGAATGTTTACTAAGTAGCAGGTGGCACCTTGCACAGTAGCCTTGGCCACCAGTGTGTGAATGTGTGTGAACGTGACATGTAGTACGAAAGCACGTCGAGTGGTTAAAAGACTACAAAAATGCCATACAAGTGCAGTCCATTTTCCATTTAACCGTGCAGTGTACGTCTGCTGGCGAGCGTCCGTCAGACGGTCGGAGGAATTTCTGACATGTCAGAAATTTTGGTCGGCGGATGCAGACGCTCACACAGTTGAAGCAGAGCCACGAGTCTTTTTTCTCACTGCACCTGTGCAAGAGCGTCTGAAAACGCCGTGCAAAATGCACCAGACAGATAACTTAGCAATGTACTGTTGGACCCAGCTCATCCCCCTCAACTAAAAAAGTCTTAGAAATCAAAAACAGGTCTGCCACCAATCTCCAACCCAAACTGAAACAATTAACAGTTGTTAAGACGTGACAACTGTTAATTGTCGACGACGACGGCAGACAGTTTCTTTTGGCTATAAGCATGGGGCTCAAATCAGTGTCTAAATGTCATTATGAATGCATGAAAAGTACTACCGCCCCCTCAAAGTAGTAATACACAAGTTGAGTTGATTACTGAGATGATTTCACTGACTCTTTTTTCACACGCGGAGGACGGTCGGTTCTGCAAACACCGAACTGTTTCTAAAACAGCTCCAGCTTCAGATCATGTGCTCTAAGAAACTCTCCATCCAGTCAACAAAATCTCAAATATTTGTCTAAAAACAAAAATGCCGTGAAAAAACCTCTTCACTCAAGACAGCAAAAGCAAACAACAACCTGCAGTGTTTGTTACTGTTCTCCTCATGTCGCGCTGCAGCCCTGAACAGAAAGTGGCCTTTGCTGTGAAAGGAGCTTATAAATAAAGAAATGTCTGCAGATCCCCGAGGACTAAACCGAAACTCTGTCATGGATCCATCACTGTGGGTGACCTCACCTCCACCTGTGAAGCAAGTCTTTATGAAGACAAAAACAACAACAGAAACAAAAAGAATCCACCTCAAGAAATACGTTTAAATAAGAAATAATTTAAAGTTTGCTGTTACGACACAGCAAAACACTTCTGCTTTGTTGATGAGGCGGATAATTTAGTTGCCCCAGTATAAATAGCTCAGTTTATAGCAACACCTCGACCCAAAATCTCTAAACAAATATTCCAAATGTGGAAAAATCTAAACATTGCAGAGGAAATGTGACACAAATGCAGACACAATTTCACCGTCCAGGAGCAGAGAGCTCAGAGTCTCTCCTCCTCCTCGCCTGGTCCAGGTGCTTCAGTTACTCAACACTATTCAGATTTAAATCCAGCCAGAACGAGTCCAAATCTCCATTATTCTCCCCTTCCCTGCATCCCTTCACCCTCTGAGCGTTTATATGGACAACCAAGGGCTGAATCTAAGAATATGCTCATCTATTTTCCCCTCTATGTGCTCCAAGGACACACAAACACTAAACCTGACGTCTAAACTGTCCAACATCAACAGAGTTTTTCTCCTCAGGGAGTAAAGATCACCTCCTGCCCAAAACCTCCAGGCTACCTTCACAAAAACCACCTCTTTATCCAGCCTGTAGGGCAAATCAGGTCCCAGGGCTGCTGCTGCCGACCTTGTTTGACTTTTTCCAATAAGTGCAGGCTTTAACATGGACAGAAATAAGAGAATATTAAAATAATCAGACTGAATCCTCCCGGGTGATTTATACTTCACTAAAAAAAGCACAAAAGGTGGAGGAGGAAATGACTCTTGCAACATCAGGGCATAAAAACTGAAGTGGCATTAATGCTGCTGTGTGGAAATGGAGCGTTACTGTCATTAGGTCCCACTTAAACTCCACCTGCTATTATGAGTTAAGTGCGGTTCATTTTTTAGGCGTGAGAACACGTTGTGATTGCACATGTTGCTCGAACTCTCAGCGACTGAAAGAGCGGCTCTGTCTTCACTAAGTGAGCAGGCGGAGAGAAGTTAAAGAGGTGAGGCCGACGTGTTTCAGGAGCTGATTATTGGGCCTCATGCAGCAACATTCTCTTATTTTTTACCTTAATTTTCTTGTAAGAAAAAGTCAACTCCAGATGCACCAAACACTCTTAACAATCCAAATCTGCTCTGACCAGGTGAGCTCAATGATGAATCGCACTGATCATAGGTCACTTGTCAGCTCAGGTAACGCCCCCTAAACACCATATAAGGGCAGGTTTTGTGCAAAGACTCATGAACAAGACCGGAGACATGACGCCAGAAAAAGCTGAAAGGAGAACTTCTGCAGGAGGGAAACAGACGTTCTGTTAAATAAACAAAGTAATTGTGATTTCAGGAAATATAATGAAAAATTAAAATTCAAAGTAAAGTTTTAATACATTTAATAAATCAAAATAATTAAAATGATTAAAAGAAAAAGCAGCAATCCCTCATACAGTTCCATTTTTTTATGGAACTACACACATTTTTGTTTAGTAGTTTTGGATGATGCACAAAGATTAAGTTGGTTATCTATTTACACATGAAACAAAATTACATTTTTTGATTTTTTTTTTTGCCATGTTTGAAATAAAGATCTAATTATATTACCTTGTTATCGGAGAGAGCATGGGAGATGACAAAACATCTCTTAATGAAGAAAAATTTTGGATTTGTAAAATATGTTAAAAATATTTTTCACTGTAAAACAGTTTTTTTCATATATTATTTTGTAACCTAATTGATTTTATGAACCTATTTTTTCTTTCTGCTCTTTTTAATTTTTATTTTTTACCAGAAATAAAAAAAAACTAACTAACTAAAAATGAAGTAAAATAATAATAATAATAATAATAATAATAATAATAATAATAATAATAATAATAATAATATAAAATAAAAATAATAAATAAATAGATAAATATTCTATTCTAGAGGTGATGATGATTAATAAAATTACTATACAGCCAATAAAGTTATTAAAAGCTCAGTCCTGAGTCACCCAGCACATTACATGAATACAGCAGCCTGAAGTCAGATTATTCAAACCACTCCATTGGCTGATCTCCTGGATCATTACCTCATTTTTACCAAGTGGGTGGACCGGCACGCACCCTCCACCACTGCAACCCACTCTCCTCCTTCATTCCCCACAAGAGTCCAAGAGTCTGCCAGATAGCCCCAGTCACATTTCCTTCAAAATAAAAGCGAAACATGTCCAAAAATATGTTTAAAAAATACAGCTCATACATACAGGTGACATAATAACAGATTCTTCTACTGCTGCTGCTGTTAATAACGGCTTTTGTGTTGCTTAAATCTCAGTCTGCTCGTGACAAAAATAACTTGTATGCAGAGGTGTGACTCAAGCTGTGACATGTTGTCCTCAGGGTTTATTATAGTAACACTTTTCATATAATATCATAAAATACCTGATTTTAGGCACAAGAGCCTGAATGTCATAAACATTAGTTTCTAAGGCAAATTCCAAAAGTCTACATGTTAAAAGTTAAATCTAAATGTTAAGCATTAAAACGTTTTACCTTATATCGAAATCTCATATCTTAAATCTAAAAGTTAAATCTTATATCTAAATACTATATGTAAAATTTAAATTTTATATGTTAAACATGAATGTTAAATGTTATATCTAAATGTTATATGTTAAATATGAATTTTAAATGTTAAATGTTATATGTTAATATGAATTTTAAATGTTATATCTAAATGTTATATGTTATATCTAAATGTCAAATGTCATATGTTAAATATAAATGGTATATCCAAATGTATAACATAAAGAGTGAACATTTAGATTTAACATTTAGATTCAGCAATGAAAACATCAGCAATATAAACATTTTTATTTGACAATATCTTTAACATATTTTTCACAAATGAATAAATTTTGCAAAAGTTTGCAAAAAATGTTCTAAATGTTAATTTAAAAAGTGACTTTTAAAAAATCAAAATTCTTTTAAATTATGTTTTAGTGCAAATTGTGGAAAAAAGTTTCTGTTACTTTGAGAGTGCACAACTTTAGGATTGGCACCCCGTATGCTCTATATCAATACATGATCTTTAACATTTACAGCGAATTGAATTATGGGATGCTCGATGTTTCACAAACAACGTTGAATTCCCAGCTTCCAAAAGAGATGAGTTTTCTGACTTCTTTCCACATCATGTGAACATCTCTTCTTTCAGCAGCAGCACTGTGATTAACTGCACCTCCTCTGTCTGAGGCCGCTCTCTGCTTTTATTCTGAAAGGCCCTCTTCCTGCAGTGTGTGCAGCTTGACGGCGGCGTTTCCCTCCTGAGGTTTGACAGTCAGACCTGGACTCAGTCTCAGTCCTCTGCACTCAGCCGAGCATCCCCACCTCTGCTGCTGCTGCTCACCGGGACTTTACACTCACATCCTGGAGCTCAGCTGAGCCAAAACACACCACCGAAGAAGAGTCTGACTTCAACAGGGGTGACGATATTTCTACAACAGGTTTGTGATAAACTCTATTTTATTGTTTGGTTTTTAACTTACTCAAGAAATACAGAAGTGAATATGCTTCTTTCATCACCTTTGCACGTGTGCTTTCAAAAAAAGTATTTTAAAACAACATTTTTAATTTTTCTAAATTGTTTTTTACATTAATATATCCTAATTTAGGGGAATTCACATCCTTATAGAGATATTACTGTAATTGAAGATTTAGGTTATTCTAAAAAGCTGGTTTAAAGTTGCAGTCTAAACTCTATCAGTGGATTCTCACTGCAGTGAGTTTTTTTCATACTCGAGAAGCAACATTTTATCTAAATCATCTCTGAATAAATACAATAAACATCAAATCTGCCATATATTTTACTTGACACAAGACAAACAACATGTTTAAAGGGTCATTTCAACCCCAAATCTGTTATACATTTCTCTTACCTGTAGCCATTTTTGCTCCAAGTCTTTTTCTTTATATTTGTACATAGAAAAATAGTGTACATGGAGATGATCAGGAATAATACAAATATAAACAAACATAACCCCCCCCCGCAACAGTATTACTGTACCATTTGACAACCTGGCATTGATTGAGTTTGGATGCAACCACTTGTATTACATGCATCACGTACATATCGTGCATATTTTATACAAATAAATAAAAGTGACACAGTTAGAATAATAACAAAAATAGTAATAAAACAATTAATAAATAAAAATAAAATTTAAGAAAATAATAATAAAAAATAATAATAATTAGAAAAAGGTTAATTAAAATAAAATAGCATAGTAAACAAGTAGATAAAAGAAAATCAGCAAGTTTACCTGTAGTGATTTTTATCAGTTTAGTTTTGGTGTGAGTTGCAGAGTGTTGGAGATATCGGCCGTAGAGATTTTTACCTTTTCTCCAATATAATGGAACTAAATGGCGCTCACACGGGGCGGCTGTGGCTCAGAGGTAGAGCGGGCTGTCCACTATTCGGAAAATCGAATCGGCGGTTCGATCCCCGGCTCCTCCACTCAACATGTCGAAATGTGCTTTGGCAGCATACTGAACCCCAACTGCTTCCACTGGAGTGAGAGTATCTATGAATGGTAAATAGGTGGCACCTGGTACAGTAGCCTCGGCCCCCCAGTGTGTGAAAGTGTGCGTGAATAACGTGACATGCAGTGTGAAAACGTTTTCAGTGGTCAAACGACTAAAGAAGTGCTACACATATGCAGTCCATTTACAATTTACTTCTGCGTGATACAGCAGCTCGTTCTCACTCAAAAATACGTCAAATACGTCTGCTTCGTTGGTGCTTTCGCATACAAGTTTGACGCCAAAAGCCACCTTCCACTTCCAACGCAGCTGGTCGGCGTCAGCTGAGAACCCACTCAGACAGAATTGGCAGCGTTGTTATTATACGGCTAACGGATAGCCTGACAGCGTCAGACACGTCCACGTGCATGGGTGGCGTCATGACGAAGCCGGTTGCATGAAACACTGAAAGACAGCGGCAGGCGATAATGCTGGCGGTAACAGCATCGTATAAGAAGCGTGAGTGTGCTTATAGAGCCGGTGGGTCCCAAAAACAGCCAGTTTTTATGTGGGAGTCCAGTGCTCGCTTCCCGTGTGGATGTGTGTTTTTTTTACACCTCACCATGGGCCTCTTTCACCTAAATCTAACCATCCGCGACTTTGTTGTCTAATCCCAACCATTGTGACGCCCGCGTGGGTCTCCATGTGCTGTTGTGTAAATGTAAGGACCGCGCTGCGTCACTGTGCCATGTGCATTTGTTGCCATCAGGGTTACGGCATCAGCCGACACAGAAGAATACCTTAAATGTCATAAGTAGATGCAGAAGGTCACTGACGGCATCATGTGACGAGTTTGGTTGAGAACGCGTTGGATACACAGCACGACGACGTCAGATCAAAACAGTGCCAGTAACAATGTAATATAACTTCCAATGTTACAACTTATATTACGTAATATTAGAAGTAAGGTGTAATATAAATACAAGCATGAGGGAGGGGCAGTGGACGGGTCCAACAAACCCTGGACTTTCATGCAGGAGTCTGGTGTCCGCTTCCTGTCTGAATGTGATGTTTTTTTATACACCTTGCCATGTGCCCTTTTTGCCTAAATCTAACCAGCCGTGGCAGCATGTGCGTTTGGTCATGTCCCAGCATTAGTTACCATGTGCAGTTGTTGCCTAAACATAACCACACACGGTGTAATCCCACCATGTGTTTGTGTCGACATCATGGTAGCAGCATCTCGGAACGTCAGCAGCAGACGCAGAAGGATATCCAGAGCGTAACATGTAGACATGGAAGTCCACTGCAAAGCGGCAACATATGATGACTTCAAATGATTTGGGACCATCCACCTCATTTCCCATCTGCCCTATATGGACTTTCTAACTCTTTAACGTGATCATTGCTGGTGGCATCACAACCTGCCGCTGCTCGGTGCGTAACATACTGCCGTGAAGAGAGCCTCTGTGTGTCCACGTCTGACGCTGAAGTCTACTGACAAAGTGGCAGTTTTTTGATGAGTTGGGAGTGAGAGCAGGCTGAAAAAACATTTATTTTTTATTTTTGGGTGAACTGTCCCTTCAAATTATGACCTTCACATGATACACAAAAGAATAAGTATCAGAAAGTCGATAAAACTAACTGTAGAGCACCACAGACTCTTATATCGCTGTCAGTGCAAACCTCCTGTCTCTAAAATTGCTATTTTTCAGGAATTAGAAAAATGGAAGGATCTAAAGGAGATAGGAGGTTTAGTCACAAGATTTTTAAAATAAATTTCATTGGTTGAGAAATGGTAAAAACCCACTGATGGATGTAGAGGGGGACCAACAGAATTCATTTATGAAAAAAAATGAAAATAGTGAAACGTGGAGATATGAGGATTGTACCCGACAACGACGATATTTAAGTTAATTTTATTCTGAAGCCGATTTAAAATCAGCTGGTCTCAATCAAAGAGCTGCAGGAAGTCAATAAATGTTTAAAATCTGACTGCAACAAGTCATCAACATATTCTGAGTCCCTTAATCGTTATTATACGTGATGTAAGTGACGTTTATTAACCTGTGGGATCAGATGTCAGTCATGAGGAGATTTTAGGAAAAAGAGACAGACAGGTGAGGATCAAAGCGTGGTCACTGCCACACCTTTGGCCCTCAGCTCCTCCCGTCGTGTCTCCTGGCTGAATGTCAGCAGTGTTGAGACGTGATGGAAAGTCTGCTGTTTACTCAGGCCCCGGTGTCGTCAGAGCTGCCATAATACAGGTTTCAGGGGGAACAGATCTGGTGTTATGGGCCCCGGTCTCTGAGGGAGCGGCCCCTCAGCAGCAGCTGAATGAGCTCAGTGTGGAGGCGGCCACCGGCTCGGCTCGCACACAGCCCCGCCGCTAATCAACTGTCACTTAGTCCAAACAGCGGCGCTCAGTCCTGAGGAGACACTCCCTGCAGGTCTCCTCAAACCGAAGCGGCACGAGCTGCAGACTGACGGAGACGCTGTCAGAGAACATACACTGACGGAAAAGTTTGGAAGCAGCTGTTTTATTGAGTTTTTTTTTTTTTTTTTACTTTTTGCAGTAATTTATATTTTAACAGACATGAAAACAGTTTTTGTCAGACACCAAATGTATTATTTACATTTGAAGTTTTAGCTTCAAAATAAAAAGACTGAAATGATTCAAACCTCTATGCAAGTTTTTTTGTTATCAATTTGTTATTTAGTTTACTGCAGAATATAAAAATAATCATCAAAGGAACGTTCATCTTGTCTGAGCTGTATGATAAAAAAATAGATAGATAAATAGATAAGTATGACGAAAAGATAAATGATTACGAAAAAATGTTCTTGTCAGTACACGATGCGAGGCACGCATGCCCAAAATGGTCCACCATTTTGGACAGCTAGCTACGGCTACTCCACATGGACAAACCACATGGTACCAACGCGATACGAGGCTTGAATGCGCAAAAATGTTGTAGGAAATTTAAAATGTCACTACAAAACTGACTGTAACTCGCTTAATTCGGAAGCGATTTTAATGAAATTTGGCTTGTTAAAAACACAGAAAAATGATCGTGATACGTTACTTGTTGGAATTAAAATAAGTTTTCGGGGCGGATCTCATCAGCTGTATGTATACAGAGTTTGAAGATAAATCATAATAGCCTGATAATGATCGTATTTAGGATTTTATTCTTAGTGTATTACTAATGTTAGTAATTACGTATGTATGTATTTATTTATTATGTTAAAATAGGGTCAATTCAAACAACTAACTAATCACATCCATGCTTGAAACTCGGATCGTGACATTTGGTTTGTCAAAGTGGTTTAGCCGTAGCTAGCTTTCCAAGATGGCGGACTGTTTTGCGCGTGCGTGCCTCGGACTCACATCGTGTGTTGACGTCCCCACCGTGTTTCATGACAGGTTAGAAGTCTGAAAAGCTTCAGAGACCCTCAATCATTATTAAATCACAGCGATGCAACCCGGCTCTTAATATGAGCCGGATCTACCGGTTTTTTTTTTTTTTTTGCTCCCAGCTCGTCGAATACTGACATTTAATCAGCGGCTCGTCACCTCAGAAATGACGCTCTCGGCATCCTTCAGCGTCAGTTTTGGATGTTCAGGGACGGCGTATCAATGTATACTCTGTACATGCGTTATGTCTTGTCCCTCCATAAAGCAGAATGGCGTTGTGGTGTTTATATTTGATAATGCACGTTTGTGTGTTTACCTCTGATGTGTGTGTGAATATGAACAAATACACAGAGTGAATTTGGGGAAAAGACCTTTACTGCAGAAGCAGGGAGGGGCAGGAAGTGTTTCTCACATGAAATAACATTTATAAACATTTACTCTTGAAAGAACTGGAGCTCCTTGTTTTCCCGTCAGAAAATAAGAGCGGCGAGTGTTGGCGAGTGTTGTAATGACTCACATGGACATCGCTGAGGCGTGTGAAATGTCTGACGGGAGAGTGTTTTGACTGTAAAGATGTGACGCTCCCTCTCCAAACTGGGAGAGGAAGAACATTGTGAGGAGCAGAAAACTGTTCACGCACAATGTGGCTCATGCAGCAGAATTAAATTACTCTCAATTTTCTGTTAAAAGAAAAAATACAAGAAGTCAACTCCAAATGTTCTTAAACCCCATTTAAACCCACCAGCAGCTATAGCTGGTAAAGTGCATGATGGTCATTTTACACTCACAAACAAATTCCTAAATGTTATTCATACTTGTTTTATTGACATTTGGAACAATGACTTTCTCAGCAGTTTTTTCCACATGCTAAAGTTTGGTGTTTTTCGACACATTATGCAGTGACTTTTTCTAACATTTTAAATGTTGATTTCATGGACTGTTTCTACAACAGTTTATACTAAAATGTTCTTCAAAATACTTTCCATAAGTTTTAGTGACATTTGGAACAATGCATTTTTCGCCTTTTTCCCCACATGCTATAGTAGGTTGCTTTTCGACATTCTATTATATGACTTTTTTCAATATTTTAAATGTTGACTTTTTGGACCGTGTCTTCGACATCTTATGTCCTTCAAAATGCTATACTAGGACTTTTTTTGACATTTGGGACCATGACTTTTTTGACAGTTTTTTTCACGTGCTATGGTATGGCGTTTTTTGATGTACTATACTATGACTTTTTTCAGCATGTTGACTTTTTTGACCGTTCTTTCGTCATTCTACACTTTAATTTTTTTTAAGATGCTATACTATGACTTTTTTTGACATTTGGAATGATGACTTTTTCAATCGTTTTTTCCACATGCTATAGTTTGGTGTTTTTCGACATATTATACTATGACTCTTTCTAACATTTTAAATATTGATTTCAGGGACTGTTTCTTCAAAAATTTATACTAAAACATTCTTCAAAATACTTTACCATAAGTTCTATCACCATTTGGAATAATGACTTTTTATACCTTTTTTTCCACTTGCTATAGTATGTTGCCCTTCGACATGCTATAATATGACTTTTTTCAGTATTTTAAATGTTGACTTTTTGGACTGTTTCTTCGACATTTTATGCTATTACGTATGTTCTTCAAAATGCTATACTAGGACTTTTTTTGACATTTGGGACCATGACTTTTTCAACAGTTTTTTATCACATGCTATAATATGGCGTTTTTCAACATACTATACTATGACTTTTTTCAGCATTTTCAATGTTGACTTCTTGGACTTTAATCCTCTTCAAAATGTTAAACTATGACTTTTTTTTACATTTTGAGCGATGACTTTTTGAATTGTTTTTTCAACATGCTATAGTGTGGTGTTGTTTTTTATATCAATGAAATGTAAGTAGACAACTTAGAAAGTTTCCAAGTACTTCGTGTCCTGATATTGATGACTTCCTCCTCCCTGAGCGCGTGGCAAAGACAAACCCTCTCAAGAAAAAGGTACATTTCATTTATCAATGATGTTTTTTGTGTTGCAGTCTGTTTGTTAGCTGCCAGCAAACACGCGACAATGAGGAGATGTGGTCATACTGACATTAGCTAAGTTAAGGTCAAATGTTTGCTAACAACAGTTTTGGAAATGTCAGCTTCAACATTTGATAACCAACATCAGTGTAGTAGCTAATATTTGGAAGCTAACACAGAGCGGTGAAGTAATGAGTCCAAAAAAACGGAAGTTCGTTAGCATCTTTGCACGTCCGGTTCCCTCGTCTCAAAGTCTCTGGGTTTTTTGGGTTTTGGGAAAAATGCCTTAAATAAGGTCTGTGGTTAATACGGGCCGAAGATATTTAGACGTTTTGTTCTGCAACATAAAATACATCCGCTTAAACCCAATTTTTGAATGTTACGCGTCTTAAGAACGGTGGTTGCTAACAAGTGGCTAAATGGTGCTGGGAAATATAATGAAGTATTAAAACTAAAAGTACACGTGCAAAATGGTTTAAATAAATGTAATAAATCAAAAATAATTTAAATAAAAGAAAAAGTCCTCGTGAGAATCTGGGACCATGTTTTTTTGTTGTTTTTTTTTTGTTTGTTTGTTTGTTTGTTTTTTTGCATTAAAAATGAAACAATTACACAATTCTATAAATAGTTGCCAATTCATTTTCTAATTAATCGACTAATTGTTTTAGATGCCCTTGTATAATTTCATATGGTTTGTGTGCAAAAATCTTGACTTTATCCAATATTATTAGTGGAGTAAAAAGGACAATATTTCTTTTTGAAATTTAGTGGAGTAGAAGAAGAAAGTAGCATTAGATTAAAATACTCAAGAAACTTAAAGGTTCCTCAGATGTTTTACTTTCGTCCGGTACTACAGTACTACTAAACACGGTTACTTAAATCAAGGTGATTGGGATCAATGAACCCTGTACAGTGTATGTCTTCAGTCCTCGAATTTAATAATCCAGTCATCATAATTATGCTGCAACATTATCTAAATTTAAATTAAATATTATTCATGCTTTTTAAAAAATGTTCCTCAAATGTGAAACTTATTTTTCTTTGTTGTTTGAAGTTTTCAGACGGAAGACCAAAGATAGAAAAAACTGGTGAAATGCAAAAATCAATAAATAAGAAGAAATCCTGCACACGAGCAAAAATGATATAAATTTTTGTCAGTATGTGGTTTCTTGCACGAGGCCCACAGAGCGGACATTCAGAGTTTGGGAGCTCGGCGTCTTGTGTTTCCAGTGAATGAATGAAACTTTATGGAGGACTCCCTCGTGTTTTAGTGGGATTTCGTAGAGAGAAAGAGACTTTTGTTTGCAGTGTTAAAGCAGCTGGGACAGATTGTTTTGAAATTTGATGAAAAGTGACTATAATTTTTGGTGCAGGTCCAAGAATTTTATTATTACCAGATAGGACATAAAAAAAGTATTTATTACCATTATTGTTTCATGAACTACTACACTTAAATGAGAAAATACTGATTTAACCAAAAATAATATAAAATACATTTCTTTTCTTTTTTTTAGCAGCAATGAAAATTACTTCATCATAGATCATAGAAGAAGAAAAACAACAAAATAAGATATTAAAAATTCTCTACGTTTAGGTGCACAACATTCAGACAGCTCAGTTGATGTGCATTGTGTTGTGTATTGAAAAAATCAATATGACATCTGAAAGATTATTTTTTATGGCCTGTAGGAAAATAAAATTTATCTCTTATTATCAATAGAAACCTAAATGTTTTGCGTTCTCAGTTTGTATTTTGCTCATTTTTCGGTGAACTTCAGGTGAGACATGACGAGGTGGATCGTGTTGCTGTCTGCGTGTCTACATGTCATCTCTGCGTCGTTCGATTACCTTTATGAAGAGCACTCCTTCATGGGTAAGAAAACTTATTTATGATCATTTCATGAGTTTATTGCACGATGTACGGAGCTCTTTTGTCCCTGATTTCGTCCTCAGACCCGGAGGACGTGCTGAGTGTGAGTATTCCTCTGGAGGAGCCACAGCGTCCTCTGCTGGGAGCCTCCATCCTGCTTCCCTGTTACTTTGAGGTGAGTCTTTCTAAGCTTTTTTAGTAAATGTCAGTTGGCTGAAAGACAGTATATTCTCCACTTTATTTTCCATATAATTTATATAATAACTTGTATTCTTAGATAGTGGATTAGTCCACTGAAAGTATTTGTCCCTGAATTATCTTCCATGTGCAACTGATGTAAAATTTTATTAACTGTTGAGTTTGCGCCTCATTTTTTTTGTTTTAACTATTTTATGTTGTTTCTTTTACTATTTATATTGTGTTTTTGCCCACTTATCTTGTACACACATTACCTCTCTGGCACCTGAATGAATGGGTTTAATTTCTTTCAAAACATGGGAAGAGGGGGGACACTTCATAAAAATTTGCCCCAAAGTTGGCAAGAAATTTTTTTAAAAAAAAGGTTACAAGACAATTACCTGAAAATAAGTTTTTAAAAAAACTGAATACAATTTAAAAAAAAAAAAAGATTTAAAAACAAGAAGAAGATGACCTCAAGAGTGCTAAAAGTGCTAAAAATATATTTTCTTTTCTGAAACATAATTTTAAATACATAAATGAATTGATTGGGTTTCAATTCAATGACATTTTTTGCATTTAACAAAATGTAACAATAGTAACAATTTTATTTTCCCAGTGTATTTTTGACCTACTTAATGACAAGATTGTGTATTTTTGTATGTATGCTATATGCATGAACACAGCCAGAACATTAAGTACACCAAACAGTCCCTAAAGGGTTAAATAGCCTCAGATTGTTGATTTTATATTTGGAAAAGTAACTGCTGGTAAACGGTGTTGTTTCCCTCGTAGGACCACACCGTCCCGGACCCCGGCGCCCCCACCATCGCCCCCCTCGCCCATCGCATCAAATGGAGCCTCGTCACCAAAGAGAAGGTCACGACCATCCTGGTGGCCTTGGAGGGCCAGGTGCGAATCAGCGAGCGCTACCTGGACAGAGTTCACCTGGTGGGCTACCCCCAGACCTCCACAGACGCCAGCATCAAGATCTCGGAGCTGAGGTCCAGCGACTCGGGGGTCTACCGCTGTGAGGTCCAGCACGGCATCGAGGACAACCACGACATCGTCCACGTGCAGGTTCAAGGTGAAAATGAGCTTTCACAACATTTTAGACAAAACTTTTCATGTTTCATTCAGAATTTAACAGCTTTGTCTCTGCAGGTATTGTGTTCCACTACCGCGCCATCATGGGACGCTACAGTTTGACCTTTGAGAAGGCGACGGCGGCGTGCGCGCAGAACAGCGCCGTCATGGCGTCACCCGAGCAGCTTCAGGCGGCCTACGATGACGGATTCCACCAGTGTGACGCCGGCTGGCTGTCTGACCACACAGTCAGGTGGGTGTGTCACATGACGGCCAACGGCTGTCCACTTCCTGCCTCTGCCTCTCACTGAGCTCAAACTGGACGCTCAAACGTTAAAGTTCACACGTTAATGGAGGCGAAAAACACAATATTCTGGAGAAAAGTGTCCAAAAAAACTCCTGCAATATCCAAATTGTTATTGCATACTTTAACTAAACACACTTTAAAAAAAAACAGTACGGCCTCTACGTACGGAAATCACGGAGCCCGGGAGGTGACATGGATGTTTGGTTTTTTTTTAGTTTTACAGACATTTTTTTCCTATTTAACAAAAAAAAAGAAATTTCTAAATCCATTAATTTCTTGCAGTTTGCGTACATTTCCTGTCAAGTTGCTCGTTGCCTTGACTAAAAAAAAAAGTTTCTGAATACAGCACAAAAAAAGTGATGTCAGTCCAGGTTTCAAAGGGTTAATGGAGTAGCGGTGATCTGTGAGGTCGTTAAATACGTGCCGACCTCTCTTTTCACCGTGTTACCGTTTCTGATGCCGTTTGAAGCAGTCGTATCTCGCTCGAACTTTGCTTCGCTGCCTCTGCTTTCTCCGTTTTGTCCGTTTCTGTAAACGTTTCGAAAATGTGCACAAATACGAACAAAATGAACGCAAAGTGGGTCAAAGGCACCATTTGCCGCCTATCTAACATTGAGCTAACGTCACCAAAACATCCTGAAAACTTTACATCAGTATTCAACCTTATAAGGGACATTATTTGAAATCATAAGCATCCTTAAAATGTTCTTTAAACATTAGATTTAAATGTTTTCCTTAAAACATTATTGCAACTTGTAGGTAACGTTAGCCAGTGTTGTGGAAACGTTTCCTGCTCGCTGGGTAAGCAGCAATGTCTTTGTAAAACAAAAGGGAAAATCTTTTGGGGGCATTGTCCATGATGGAATTTAAATTTTGAAAATTTTCTCTCTATTCAACCAAAGGTACCCGATCCATGATCCTCGTGTGAACTGCTACGGAGACAAAGAGGAGCTGCCCGGCGTCAGGACGTACGGAGTCAGAGACCTCAACGAGACGTACGACGTCTACTGCTTCGCTGAGAGGATGACAGGTACGTGACTGCTGTGTTGTTAATTTGCTTCTGTTTGATAAACTTTATTTGTATAGCACCTTTTATACAAGAAATGCAGCCCAGCGTGCTTTACAAGAAAGAAATGAAATGCAGCACGTGCTTCACATCAAAACACATAAAAGACGAGACGACAGAATAAAACCTGCATGTTGAAATAAAATAAAATCAGAACAGAATACGTGAAATGTATCTTCAAATGGATAAAATCCGCTTAACATGAGTAAAAGTGAGACACAATGAGGATAGAAATTTAGTGCACAGAATTCAGAACATAAAATAGAAAATAAAATGGATAAAATATAACCAACTGGCCTTATTAATAAAATAAGCATAAAAATAGAGTATAGAAAATTCATGAAAATACAACATACTACAATACAAGATCTTAAATACTGATGTGCAGCAGTGCGCACAGCAGCTGAATCACAGTCAAAGGCTAAAGTGAGGAGACCAGTTTTTTGTTGGTTTATGGCCGAACAGCTTTTTGCTTCTGCCGATTCTCCGATCTGTTAAGATTATCGTGTTCGTCGTAGAGCTTCTTTTTGGCGATAATCAAAGTTTTTCAGGAGGGAACCAGTGCGATGCTAACTTCCAGGTTGGCCTACAATAAACGTCACCCTTCACCGCTTTATGGCGCTCTCTGATGTGACGCAGGTAGAGTTTTTCACACCGCCGCTGCAGAGAAGTTCACCTACTCGGAGGCCGTGATGGCGTGCTCCAACCGGGGCGCTCTGCTGGCGACCACCGGTCAGCTCTACCTGGCGTGGCAGACTGGCATGGACGTCTGTAACGCCGGCTGGCTGGGAGACAGGAGCGTCCGCTACCCCATCAACGTCCGTCGGCCGCAGTGTGGAGGCGGCCTGCTGGGGGTGCGGACCGTTTACCTCCACACAAACCAGACAGGATACCCACTTCCTGAGTCCCGCTACGACGCCTTCTGCTACACAGGTGAGCCTTCAGTTCAGGTTTTTTTGCAGATATTTTGTCTTCGTTTTTTGTACTAATTTCAGGTAATTGTCTTGTACCTTTTTTATTTTATTTTATTCTATTTTTTTTATTATTTTTTTACCAATTCCCAACGGTTGCAGCAGGAAATGCAGCAATGTCTTGGTAAAAAACAACAATTTTTCATGGCTACTGGTGGGAAAAGATAAATAACATAAATAGCATCCACATGTGGTGCTTAAATTGGGGCATTTCTGAGAAAAAAAACCCCAAAGATTTTCTGAGATTAATGTTGCTAATTTGCAAGAAAAAGATGGATATTCTCTGAGTTTATAAAGTCACAAATCTGTGGTGCAAAGTGAATGTAGTCCTTTGACCTGCAAAAATCAAAAATGTACAACAAACAAAAACATCTGAAATTTGCGACTTTATAAACTTAAAGAATATATCTTTATCAGCAGATTTGTGACATTAATCTCTTCTATATAATTTTTCTTTTTAAATTTACCGTGGCTCCGCAGTGGCCCTGATATGTCGTCATAAACTACAATAACTGGTCAATTTGCAGAAAATTTGGGTAAATTGGACAAAATTTGCAAGTTGATGCAGGATTCATTTAAATAAGAACCAAAAACCCAACTTCTGACTCTACGCAGTAACATCTGCAGCAAACGCTCTGTTATCTCGCCCCTCCATGACCTCCAGAGTCGCCTGCTGAGGAGGGTTCAGGCCTCATCGAGGAGGGAAGTGGCGTGCTGAGTGTGACGGCGGTGACGCAGAGCCCGGAGGTGTTCTTCAGGAGCACGACCCCAGAGAGCGAGGCGGTCGGAGAGGTGGAGACCCAGCAGCCGACCGTGGTGGACTTCACCTTCACGGAGAGCCCCGCGGAGCTGCCGCTGCCTCGGCCGCCGAGCGTCACCGAGGTCATCACAGACGTGATCGAGGCGGCCACCGCCAGGCCCGACACGGGCATGGCGCCCGGAAGAGGCTTTGTGATGCCTCCGGGTGGTGAGCGATCCTGAGCTGCCGATGATTACTGCGACATCACAGAAAGTCCAGCGAGCGTCTCGGATAATGCCGTTTCTCTGTGCAGGTGTGGTCTTCCATTACCGCTCGGGCTCCGGACGCTACGCCTTCACCTTCGTCGAGGCCCAGCTGGCCTGTCAGAGTGTCGGCGCCTCCATCGCCTCACCGGAGCAGCTGCAGGCGGCGTACGAGGCCGGATATCACCAGTGTGATGCAGGATGGGTACTGGACCAGACTGTGAGGTGAATCTGAGACCTCAGAGCAGGAAGAACGATTGTTCCTCCTGCAGCAACATTTACTTTCATTTCTCTGATGTTTAAATAAAAGAGAACTCAAGATGCACCTTAAACTCCAGATCTGTGTTTGAAACCGTCCTCTGTCAGGGAGAGACTGCACCATATAGTGTTTTCAGCATTTTGTAGCAGTGTTTCAGCAGTTAATTTCATCATTTTATTCCTGAACCCCATGATGCCCTGTGTCAGGGCCGGCTCTGCCCGCCCTAACCCTAACCCCAATAACGACACATCACGTGCTCACACATAATTTAGGAACATGTCACTGTTTATTTATTTGTAATGTTAATATATATATATTTTCTAGACAGAAAACACTAAGTGAGGGCGGCAGTGGGCATAGAAAATTATTATTTTATTATTATTTTCCCTCGAGGCCAAGGGGGACTGGCGGCGTAGCGGCGCCCCTCCAGCAGATGGCGCCCTAGGCGACCGCCTATATCTCCTATACCAAGAGCCGGCCCTGCCCTGTGTGAATTATGGCCGTGACTTCTGGTGCTTAGTTGGTGTTTTCCAATAGTCGTGGTACCCAAGCCCGCAGGAAGTGCTTCAGGCTCAGGCCTCTACATAGAGGGTCGGTCAGGTGATGCCCACGGGCCCAGAATAAAGTTAAAAATAAAATAAAGGACACCTGGCAGCCCCACAAATCCAGAGGGGGGTCTGGGGGCCCATCTCTGGGAGATTAAGAGTGTCCGACACTTCATTTCCCACATGCTGATAAATTCTTATGCATCAGTTTGTGTTTTTTATGCATAAATGTAAAAACCTCGACTACTCTCAACATGAAAAGGAAATAAAGAGCACGAGAGGAAATATAACATCAGTTAGATAAAAATAGATTGTAGACAAAATATTATGCGGTATATTTGAAAGATGCGAAACAGGGTAGGCGATATGTAGAGATCCTGAAGTTGAGACTTTCCACGGCCTGCATTTTAAGACCATACTGCGACGTCACTGTCTGTGTAAAATATTACTTGGAGACACAATCTGAGTTTATTTTATAACAAGCATTTGGCCATAAACTTAAGCCCGACGTGTGAAATGTTTGTAGTTGTCAAATGTAAACTCAAGTCCTTAAATTCCTAGAAAACAAATACAGACAACATGACCTCGGTGTCTTTAATGGTTCTGTGTATAAAATGTAAAAAAGGAAAAAAAAAGTTATTTCATTATCCACGTTTGGCCCTCGTGCGTCATGAGATGACAGCTGCAGACACCAGCTCCTTTGTGAAATTGAAGTAGCAGAGAATGTCAGCCAGAGAAAGACAAAGAAACTTTAAAAGATTTAACAATATATATGTGTATAACACTGTGCAAAAATCTTAATTTGCACAGTAGTTTATCTGATAGTACTGAAGTCAGAAGTATTTCCCTCTGAAGTGTAGTGGTAATTTTAAATGTAGAAGCACCTCAGATTTGTACTTAAGTGCGGTACTTAAATAATTGTACTTAGTTATATTCCAGCTCTGGTCAGCAGAGGGACACACAGTAACATAAATGTTGTTAAATGATATTCATGCATTTTTTAAGGTATAAAACTTATTTTTCCGTGTGCTGAGCTACAGTTTTCGGCCTGTGAGAGCGACATATTCTTCTCCTATCTTGGTACGAATGTCTCAACCACTCGTAAAATGTTCTCTCACAGAGAAAAGTAAAACTAAGAAAACATTGCTGAATCCCAAAAATTAGTGGATACTAACAAAATAAGAACAAATTATGGATACAAGCAAAACTGAGGACATTTGTTTGAACATTGTTTCTTGCATGAGGCCCATTTTTTACTGTCCCAAACAATAAACCACCACGTTTGCTGTTTTCTAGGTACCCGATTGTTTTCCCTCGAGAGAAGTGTGCCGGAGATTTGGGGGATCGACCTGGAGTTCGGTCCTACGGTTTGAGGCCAGCTGAAGAGAGATATGACGTGTACTGTTACGCTGACGGGCTCAAAGGTAAGAGAGTTTAGCCTGAAAATCAGCGATTCTGCTGACATAAAATCACAGAGACTGTTTCTCTAACCCGTGGATCTGTTACGTTAGCGTCTCCCAAACCTCTACAATAGTCCTGCATGTTTTACATCTCTCCGTGCTCCAACAGCTGATTCAAACGAGCCGCTCGTTACGAACCCCTGAAGCCGCCTGATGACAAGCTGATCATTTTATTCAGCTTTGGGAGAGATCTGAAACGTGCAGGACAATGCTGCAGCCATGTGACGTGTGAAGGTCGTAGTTTCCGAATTGGGAAGTTGTTTTTTCGACCTTGTTGTGTTCATAAGCTTTGAGGTCTGAAAGTGGGAACAACATGGAAGCTACAAAAACGATGGGTTGCATTTTAACGCTGAGAGTGTTTAAACAAGAGGTTGAAAGCTATTTCCAGTTTATTTATATTTTTATTTTTTTTTTTTTACAATTACATATTTATACATTATTTATTTTTTAAAATATATTGTATTTTTATATAATATTTTTTTTACAATTACATTTTATACATTATTTATTTTTAAAAATATATTATATTTTTATATAACATTTTCTTTTTTATGGATATTTTTATATAATATTTCCTTTATTTTAAATAAATGTTTATATTTAATCTCGCTCACTCTACACGGATGCAGTTAACATAAATACCATATTAAACTTTATGTCATCAAATATTGATATTTAATAAATTCATTATTTTCAAAAGTTTCTTGCCGTTGACCAAACATTGACTTTTCCCACCATGTTTATACATGTATGACATCAGGTGGGCGTCGTGTCTTAAAATAACGTCGTTATCAGTGTTAGTAAACTGGCCTGGCTGCTTTATAGTTCAAAGTTTGCTTGCTTGCTGCAGCTAATAGATGCAGATAAAATGTTACAAGGAACAAAGTAACCAAAAATACAGCTTTTTACAGTCCGTTGTTGACACTGTTTTCATGCTTTCTGCTGTCCTGATAGTTAATGTAGTTATGTTCATTCTTGTTTTTACCATCTTAACGTCTCGTCTGCTCGTCAGGTGAGGTTTTCCACGTGGGCTCTGCTGAGGGTTTCACCTACGACGAGGCGGCCTCCAGCTGTCACCAGCAGAGCGCCATACTGGCCTCCGCTGGGGAACTCTACGCGGCCTGGAAAATGGGTTTCGACAAGTGCCGTGCCGGCTGGCTGGCGGATCGCAGCGTCCGCTATCCCGTCAACAACCCCCGCACCGAGTGTGGAGCTGGGAAATCAGGAGTTCACACCGTGTACGCTCACGCCAACCAGACCGGCTTCCCCAAACCCACAGACAGATTTGATGCATATTGTTACAGAGGTAAACGCTCGACTCGTCCGACAGACTCAGACGTTTTCACCATCATGGATTTGTCATTTTTTCTTGTTTTGTTCTGGTTTTGCAGCGGATATTCTGCTTATCGCTAATGAAACTGGACTGAACATCACAGATATCGAGGAGGCGCTCCTGAACCTCACATCCATCACCGATCTGCTGAGGCCTGGTGAGACGTGTTTGAAATCATGAACAAATCACTTCATTACTGGTGCATTCACTGCTCACCGGGGATGATTATTATCAACGATCCATTAATAGGTTGTGAAGAATTTAAGCAAACGTGAAATTTTATTTACAGCTACAGTTAACCCTTTGAAATAAATTATTACAAACGTACAAGAAAAGTACCAGAAAATTTGAAAAATAAACAAACAAAAGAAATAATAATGTGAAAAACACAACAAAAGTAAAACAAAAAACAAACCAAAATCCTGAAAAAAACTAGATAGGTCTGTATCATAATGTTAAATATGTGATCATGATACTTTTTAAATATATATATATTTATTGTATTCCCTTAGCTTTCTTCGTTTTTTTGTGGACATTTTTTCGTAGCTTTTTTTATTTTTTATTTTTTGTTCTAATCTACTAAATTCCTTGCAGTTTTTGAAACATGTCGTGTCATTTTGCTGGTTGCCTTTCTCCCATGTTTTTGAAAGATGGGAAGTGATGTAAGGAAGTAGGGAAACAGCTCGCCTCCTGATTTTGGTTTTCTCATTTCAAAACAACAATCCAAACAAACCTTGTTACTTGTGATTTTTATATGTGAAAAACTTCACAACTTCCGATGTCCTTCACTCTTTTTTTTAATATATATGTCCCTGTAGTTGTTCCTTTCATCGTCGATCCAGTCCCCGTGGAGACCTCTGGATTTGGCTCAGGGTCTGCAGACTTTGGCTCAGGGTCTGTGGTGGATGGTGCCTCTGGGGGTCACTCTGGAGACTTGTCTGGTTCTGGAGATCAGGTCACCTCTGGACAAGGACCTTTCTCTGGAGACTTGTCCGGTTCTGGAGACCTTGCTGGCAGCACGAGTGCTGAGCTGCCCAGTGGATCATCAGGTCTCAGCAGTGCAGATGCTTCTGGATCAGCTCCCAGTGGAGAAGGATCCGGTATTTCGGTTGTTTTTTCAGGCACGGACAGCTTTGTCTCTGGAGAGGGTTCGGCTTCAGGAGGACTCCAAGAAGCCGGAGAGGGAAGCGCAGAGATCCTCTTCTTCCCTTCCTCTGGAGCCGGCTCTGGAGTGCTCAGAGGTAGCGGGGACCTGTCCGGATCTGGTTTCAGCTCTGGAGAGAGTGGCGCTTCCATAGACAGCTCTGGAGGAAGCGGACAGTTCTTGGACATTTCTGGGTTCAGTGGTTTCCCATCGGGATTCTTCTCGGGAAGTGCTAGTGGACAATCGGGAGAGTTTTCGGGAAGTGGAGACTCTGGGATTGTACTGATAGACGGTGAACTCATAGATGCGTCATCCACCCAAAAGGAGTATGAGCTTGGTGGAGGCCACCTGGCGTTCAGTGGCTCTGGAGACTTCTCCGGATCTGGGATTCTCAGCGGCGATCTCAGCGGCTCGGCCTCTGGAAGTGGCTTTGGGTTGTCAGGAGTGACCTTTGTGGGTTCGGGGTTCACTGAGCTGACAGTGTCTTCCTCTGGAGAGCAGGAGGCCTCTGGGTTTTTACTCTACAGCTCCGGGCAGGGAAGTGGTGCGCTTTTGTCCGGATCTGGAAGTGAAACTTTCATCTCTGGGTCTGGATCGGGAATGTCTGGATCTGAGTCCTCAGCAAGCGGAGAAGAAGGCAGCGTTACGTTCCTGAGTGGAGATTTTTTGACCGAATTATCCGGAGATAAATCGTTGTCTATGGAGCTTGGACGGGGGTCAGTGGAGTACAGCGGAGAGGGAAGCAGCAGTGGTTTCTCCTCCGGCAGCGGAGACTCCAGCTGGTCCGCGGCCAGTGGCTTTTCTTCTGGATCCTCCTCTGGAGATCTGATGCAGGTGGTGCCGCCATCTCCATCCAGTGAGTGGGTACCGACAGAGAGCACCACAGAGGCAGAGGAGCCCCACGGCGAGGCTGAACCCTCAGAGACCCCCGCTGACGTCTACGGTACTCCTCACCCTGTGCTCGCCCCTGCAGGACTGGCTGCTCCCCCCACAGCAGCTGCACCAGCCTTTGTGCCGGCGCCAGGCGTCCTTCAGGAGACAGACTCAGTGGAGGGTAGGTCAACATATTCTTATTTATGTCTGCCATTGGTTGTAAAATGATTTTTCATACTTTGTAGTCCTGCATTGAATGAATGAATGAATGAATGAATGAATGAATGAATGAATGAATGAATGAATGAGCTAAAGGGAACGTGCTGATCGACACATGTGGTCTGTTCATGAAAGTTATGAACGTGCATTTATCCGAAATACAGCTGGCTTGACACTTCGCACCACCTCATCCTGGCTTGGTAAACGTCCCACAGATTTGGCCAGCATTTTTCAAAGCTACAAATGTAGGTCTTTATATTGTTAAAAAATTGGTTCACAAAGTATTGTGACAGTATAATACAATAATGTGTCGTTTGATTTATGCAAGTAGAAACAAATCACTTTTTAAAACAAATTTATTGGTAGAATAGTAATGTTTAATACATTTTAAAACAATTTACAGTACAGTACAGTACTCAAAGTATTTACATGTAACAAGGGTAACAGTAGCAGTATTGTATATATATATTTGTATATCAGATACTCATGCTGTGTTACCTTTAATTAATGAGGAAAACTTTTTCCTGTAAGCCTCCAAGAAAAATGTTAAACACATTGATTTACTGATCTGGTTCAAAAACATCTTGAACAAACTTTCACACAACTCATGCAGGATAATGCAGGTTTGTAAACAAATGTTTTGATAAAGTTGAATGAGTTAAATAATTTCACCTGTTTTTCCAGGTGCTGTAAACCCGTGTGAACCGAACCCGTGTGGTGCTGCTCCATGCACAGTAGAGGAGGGAGTTGCTTTCTGCCACGGTAAGTCCCCAAACTGTTTCAAATGCTGTTTTTTCTCCTTTTCTTACTCTAAAATCTAATGAATTCAATTCACATTTCTCCTTTTGTGTTTGTTTTGAGCACTTTGCATGTGTTATATTGTCGGTCTGCATTCTGTTTATTAATCAGCTTGTCGGTTGTATTTTCAGATCCACATTCAGCTGATAGTGATAATATTTACTGTTTATGAATCAGACTTACCAAAAATCTCTTTTCTCTCCCTGCTGTTCCGTCCTGATGTGTTTTGCATCATGTTTTGTGTCCTTTGATTTCCTCGTGTTCATGTCGTCTGTTTGTCTGGCTGCGGGTCTCTGTGTTTGTGCAGCAGATTGAATATTTGGGTGCTTGTCAAATGTGTATCAGCTGCGCTCTGAGGCTGCACGGCCTCCGCGTCACACGTGTTATCACGGTTGTCTCCAGCCTGTATGTTGTTTTTGGTTTGCTGTGCCAGTCACGCCGCCTCCGCTCTGCTGTATGCACGCTCAACCCGAGGGAACATATGTGCTCTGTGGCATCATATGGCTGCTCTCATCCTGCTGCAACCTGAATCCTCATATTCTGCTGCAACCGACTGCAGATTCAAACAGAAACTTACTGCACATATCATTAGTCATTCTCAATGCTTATATAGATGCAGATGTGGTATATGTTTAACCCTAAGGGCCTGTTTTAACATGCTCACAGTCTTATTGCTCTGTGCATGTAAGTATTTTCAATGTACTACATGCTAAGTCGAATATTATTTTTTGTTTTTTTATCACAGCTTTAAAAATCAGGCTTTAAAAATATTATACATTAGTATTATTTTTTTAACTTTTTTTGAGTTATGTATATATATATATTTAAACAATATCAGTCCTAATCATAAATATCAAATATTCATTGATTTTCAAACTTTTAACCCCTTAGATGCCAGGTTCTTGTCATGATGCCATTATGTTTTTAGATGATAAAAACACACACAAAAAATCTCTATTATCTAAGTATTATCTTTTTGTTTTTGATTATCACAGCCAGGGATATGTCAATGATTAGTAGCAACATTTATATTTATTTATACATTGTTATTTTTTGTGCAGTTTCAAATACTCTCACTTATACCCCTCTGCACACAAAATGCACTTTTCAAAAAATATTATACATTATTATTATTTTCTACTTTCACTCAGTTAATTTTTGAACCAGCTTCAGTCCCAATCATAAATATCAAATATTCATTAATTTTCAGAATGTTAACTCTTCAAATGCCAGGTTTTTGTCATGATGTCACCATGATTTTAGATGAAGAGAACACAAAAAAAACAAAATTTATCAATATACTACATCCAAAGTAGATTGTAGCTGCTGACAGTCTGGGATATGTCAGTGATCAGCAGCTACATTGATTGTGACAGGTCACCTAGTGGAAATAGCATGTATTTCCTCCATATGCCAAATATGGTCATAAGGATGTCCTCAGGTGGAAAATAGTCAAAATTAAAAATTCCAAGTCAGACGCCCAGAATGACACCAAGTCATGTTTTTATGTTTTGGTGGCTGTGGGATCAATGGAGCACAATCTGGACTAAACTACGACATATGCATGAACACAGCCAAAATGAAATGTCAAATACAGTCCCTAAGGGTTCAGTAAATATGATCAAAAACAAAGTCACACAGATTGGGCTTCACTGTGCAGGAAAGTCTGGTTTGCATCTGAGGCTGCAGCATTCTTCACTAACTTCAGTCATCCTGAGCAGTGATGCTCTTTCTATCACAGCTTCACCTCCCCTCACCTTGCTGCCCCCCCCACGCTCAAACAGTAGTGTCACCCGCCCCCTTTTTTGCAGAGGTAGATGTGTGCCATCCCAACCCCTGTGCCAATGGAGCCACCTGTGTGGAGAGCGCAGACTCTTACAAATGCTTATGCCTGCCCAGCTACGGAGGGGAACGCTGTGAGATCGGTACGAGATCAGCTTCAGCTAATAAATACTAACAACAGCAAAACAACAACTCGAGAGAGAAAGAGATGCTAAACATTAACAGCTGAGAGCATCATGAGCAGCTGTGGCTCGTCCTGTGATAACGCTGGTTTGCCCCGGGGCCGTTTTCTGTGCGGTCAAAAGGGGAGAGTGTGACTAAAGGGTTAGTTCATAGGACCGTGGCGACGTAGGAGTGACTGCTCTCCAAACTGACAAAGTTGGCGGGTTTCCATTAACCCTCAAAATGTACAAATTGAAATTGCAAATATAAAAATACACGTCAATGTAGAAAAAACTTCCATTTATCAGAGAAACGCTCGCATGAGGCAGTATTTCATGCAATTCGAAAAAGCCATATTTGGCAAAACTGCAACTGAAAACCTTTTCGGTCTTTTAAAGGTCACATGATGCTCGTCAGTAGGAACTGGCTCCCTCATGATGCAGCAGGAGCTACAGGAGCTGTTATTGCATCACATAACTCTGAGAAAGTTTTGAATCCACAATTCCTCTGTGAAATCGTGGACTACATCTCCCAGAAATCCCTCATACGTGGCAGCTCCCACGTATAAGGGGCTCGCCTTTCCATCATGGCTCCATAACACGCCTACGTGGCCTCGGATTGGAAATCATGACGGCTAGTTTGGTGGCTGCAATAGAAATGAAGCTGATAATGTTTTGAACATCCATCGCCATGGTTACTGGGATGTTATCGACACAGGAGAAGTCACATGACATCACTCAGTGGAAACAGAGTCATCTCACAATTGTGTTAAATCAACATTTCAACAATATTGCTTAAGTTAAACCTGTTGTTTGTCCGTGTTTCTGAATCTCGGTAACGTGAGGAGAATCTCGACTTGATCTCATCGCTGACAGTTTATCACAACAGTGTGACTTTGTTTTCTTGCTCAAGTGGAAAAAGTTAAACTCGTGTGGAACCTGTACGTGTCAGTTGCTTCGCTTGGTGTGAATTTGCGTTTATTCGTGTCTTTGCATTGACTCTGTATGTAATCTCGCTGCTCAGAACACATTCGATGTGAACACACCATAACTGGTTAATGGAAACAACAATTTTTAGAAATCAGTCCAGTATTGAGACCATCTGGAGGCAAACCAGGCTGCAGTGTAACCACTTGGAGCAGGTGTGCACCTTCAATCTCTTTATCTTTAAGTGCTTAAGAGAAAAAAGGCACATTTAATGAAATTATGAGGTTCACCTGTCCAGAGTCGTTACATCGCAGCCGACTCTCTGTCACTGGCTGCAGCGCTCGCTCTCAAAACAGGACTAATTTAAAAAAATGTTGCTCCCCTGAGTCACTCCGACACTAAACTAAAGTTAAAAAATGTTGAGTTTCCCTTTAAGGTGTGTTCAGACAGAAAAGTGGGAAAATATTTATGTCATTTGGGTGAATTGATGCTTTAAATGAAGTCGTTGAGGAGGAAAAAGAGAATGAATGAAGCCTTTGAATGTTACAGTAAACGGGGAAAAATGTTCGCCGTTGGGCAGGACTGCCTAAACTGAAGTGACGCACTCTGTATAGTTTTCCACTCTGAACTGGGACGCTTGTTCTGTCCGTCGGGATGGAAACACGTCCAGCGTCAGTTTGGATGCCAGACTGACTGAGAGCATCGCGGTGTGAAAAAGTGCTGACTCAGAGGAGCAGTTGTGAATATGTAAAACTGAAACACTACGCTGGCTGCGAACACAATCAAGCACTTTATCAGCTGCTCAGACAGACGGCAGCAGGAAAGATCAGAATACAGCTTCTCATCATCAGACGGTCTGCTTTAAGTTTTCCAACCCATCTGTAGTCGTCTGACTTATCCGAGTCTCAGAGGCCTAAAACTTTAGAAATGTGCTACTGTATACTAAAAACAGATGTATTTTGGTGCACTGAGAAGGTCGTGCATTGTGTTGACTCTTTGGTGTCGCGGCTGCAGATGAGCAGCAGTGTGAAGACGGTTGGACTAAGTTTCAGGGGAACTGCTACCTGCACTTCTCTGACAGAGAGATGTGGCTGGACGCCGAGCAGCGCTGCAGAGACCTGAACGCCCACCTGGTCAGCATCATCACCCCCGAGGAGCAGGACTTCGTCAACTGTGAGTGCATACTGCAGCCTGTGTGTTCATGGACGGGTGAAAAACAAAGATTCAACACTTTCTTCTCCCTCAGCTAACGCTCAGGACTACCAGTGGATCGGGCTCAACGACAAGACGGTAGAGAATGACTTCCGCTGGACGGACGGCACGCCATTGGTGAGTCAACAAAACGAAATTTTCTGAGGACTGAATATAAAGGCTGATGACACGACCCCAATTTCCTCCCACTATAGAGCGGTGAAGGGATAACGTATTTTTGTAGGCCAACCCGGAAGTTATCATCGCACTGGTTCTCCTCAGAAACCTTAAAAATAATCTCTGTGACGAACACGGGTTTATGACACTTACAGGTTTCGTTCAGCGTGATAATCTTCACAGATGAACGCCACTTTTGTGTGTTTTGAAGCGTAATGAAATCGTCAGAAGCAAACAGCTGTTAGGCTATAAACCAACTACACCACTTAAACGTCACCACGTAGAAAACACTACAAACACTGTAAAAACACGTTCAAACGCAATCGAAAATATTATAAACATATAAATCTACAAGTTTGAGCGTATCTGTTGCTGTAAAGCCGTAAAGGCGGTGAGTTGGTTTAATGAGTTTCGGTGTCGGTGTGATGACGTATAACGACAAACACTGCGGTCACATTTAGCCACTTGTTAGCAAATGCCTTTTTTTTTTTGGCGGGTACTTTGAGTTTTTAGTTTGACTTATGTCCCATTCACCAACATGGAGGGGGCGGGCTTTATGAGCTATACTGCAGACAGACACCAGGGGGCGACACACACTGAGCTGTCAATGTCGTCCTTCTTTATATACAGTCTGTGGTCCGTATGTATGTCCATCAGGTCCAACAGGTGCAAACGCAAAAAGAAACAGACTTCATTAGCAGGTGTTTGGATGGGAAACAGCAGAGGAAGCTTCAGGTGCTGCTGTTACATCAGCAGTTTGAATAATTTAATGATGCAACGACACAGTTTATAAAACTAAAAGACAGAATTTACCGGCTATGGAAAGTTGTGGCAAAAGTTGAGCCGGGTTGAAATGTGCTGTGCTTCGCTGCCTCATTTCACCAGATTCGATGAGAAGTTGTCGTCCGTCTCACCTGTTTCTCGTTGTCTGTGTTTACCTCGTAGTAAGTGTGTTTTTTACGTCCTCCTCTTCTTCAGCAATTCGTGAACTGGAGGCCGAACCAGCCGGATAATTACTTCAACTCGGGTGAAGACTGTGTGGTGATGATTTGGCACGAGAACGGCCAGTGGAACGACGTGCCCTGCAACTACCACCTGCCGTTCACCTGCAAGAAAGGCCCAGGTGCGCCGGCTCGTTTTTGGTTTCATCATGATAAAATATTTAATGGATTCCTTTGAAAACAAGACGTGCAGATATTACAAATTCACCCAGTGTGATTTTGATTTGATTCAGTTCAGGAAACCTTATCGATATGAGGCGATATCATCTGCCCATTTAACCCTTTGAAACCTGATCAATAAGCAACTTAACAAGAAATGGCCCTGAAATTAGCAAAAAATGAACAAATCACCTGAAAATAAGAAAAAAAAAACCCACACAAAATGACCTAGAAAAAAGTGCTGAAAAAATGTTTGTATTTGATCTATTTTATTATATTTTTCTAAATTTAAATATGAAATTCTTGGATTTATAAAGACAGGTTTCAAGAATTTTTGGGATTATTTCTGATTAGGTCTCCCCTCTTCTTTCAGACTAATTTGAATTCTTCAGTTTTTTTTTTTTAAATTTTGATTTCTAATTTTAATTTTTAAAATTTTCTTGTCACCCTTCTTGTTTTTCAAAATTTCTTGGACATGTTTTCAAAAGAAATCAAACCAGTTTGTTCAGGTTCAAAAGGATCAGATTGTGAAAGAAAACTGATCCAGGTTTCAAAGAGTTAACACAGTCTGTTGCAGAAGAAACTGCCTTTCTTTTCTTCTTTTTAGCCAAAAAACTTAAAAACACTTGACACAACAGACGCACGTCAGTGGACACGTCTTCTGATATGACGTCCCACAGTCTCTGGTTTTGTCCTCAGTGTCCTGTGGCGCCCCGCCGGAGGTGGACAATGCCTTCATTTTTGGAAACAAGAGGGACGAATATCCCGTCAACGCCATCATCCGGTACCAGTGCGGCCCGGGCTTCACACAGCGCCACCTGCCCGTGGTTCGCTGTAAAGCAGACGGACAGTGGGAGAAACCTCAGGTGGAGTGCACTGACGGTGAGTCTGCATCCATCCATCCTCTTATTTATTTATTTATCATTCTTGTTTGTATTATTATTATTTATTTCATTTATTTATGTATTTATTCATTCATTTATTTAATGTATTTATTTAATTTGTTGATTTATTCATTCATTCATTTATTTATTTAATTTAATTTAATTTAATTTAATTTAATTTAATTTATTTATTTAATGTATTTATTTATTTATTTTGATTTATTTATAATTCATTCATTATTTGTATTTATTTTTTATCATTTATTTTTTCATTACTTATTTATTTTGTTATTTTTATTTATTCATGTATTTATTCACACCATGAAAAACTGTAACAGAAAACAGCTCAAAAACAACACAGAAAAAAAAAAAATCAGGGTGCCCCGAGAGGTTAGAAACCCCGATGGGCTTATAGAAATACCTCACCGAGGGTTATACAGCAAATCACAAGTAATGAAGTAATTAAAATACTTTGATGCACGCTATTTACAATGGGGTCAACAAAAAACATGACAAAAAGATCAAGATAGTGACTCATGAATCTTGGGAGATGATCTTTGTAGAAAAACGTCACTGACAGCTGAGGTGAAGTGTTTTTTTTGTTTTTTTTTTAAAAATGCAACTCACTGTTTTTGTGTTTCCTCGCCGCAGTGAAAGCCAGAAGAAGAATAGAGCGAAGGAGCCGCAGGAGTCTGTCAGCCAGCAGCAAAGAGATGCCTCCTTTATTTTAGCGAGGATGATTCGAAGGGTTAAAGTGCTGGAAGGATTCGTCCTGGTTCGATCCCCTCTCCCTCATAATATATTTTAATTATACATAATAATTTTATTGCTCTGAGTTTGTTTTGATGGTGTGTATTGTAATGTATTATTGTTTTGGTGAAGTCGGCGTCTGCGTGCGTCTCTGCGGCCTGCTGACGTCGCCGCGTCAGGATCTGCAGGTTTATGGAGTGAGACATCAGAAAGTTACGTTTGAGCACCCGTCTGCCGTCTTTTTTCTGTCAGAAAACAAACAAAAAACACACAGCAGGAAGTTACACCTTGAGCAAAGTTAAAAGAAATTACTGCTGTTTCCAAAAGTTCCCATCAGACATCAGAAACCTGCTGCTTTCTGCTCTCAGTGAAGTTTCATTTTTCCTCCTGAGCTGTTTTCTGCTGTTTCTGCATATAAAACAACATGAAAAATAACTTCCACAGCGAGAGACAAAACTGTACGAGCACAAAAACTGCTGTGCTTGCAATTATTTATAATATGTTTTTAAATGCCATTATCTTGCCAAAGCTCTCAGCTGTTGTACACTACAGGAAACACTGGAAAAACGTCCTTAAAAGGAAAATAACTAAAGGATTTTGGGAAGTTATTGTGACTAAAGTTTTTTTTTTGGATATGTCATTTGGTCAAAATAAATTCCCTAGATAAGTGGAAACAAGAAATGAAAATTAACCCCTTCAAACCTGAGCAAATGGACTTGATTTCTTTCAAAAACAGGCGGAAAGGCAATGAGCAAATTTATACAAAAAAAGACCAAAAAATATGCAACAAATTAGTACACTTGCAAAAAAAAAAAAACAAAGAAATTACTTGGAAAAAAAGTTGTAAAAATGCAAAGAAATATATAATATATTCTGTGAAATATTTTGTATATATAATTATAAAAATCGTAAATATATTTTCTGGATGGATAATTTTTTAATAATTCTCTCTCTTCATTGTTTTAAATATTTATTTTCAGTTAATTTTCTTGTCACCTTTTACCGGTTTTGCAATTTTGCTCATTGCCTTTTCTCGTGTTTTTGATCAGAATCAATCCTTTTTGCTTAGGTTTCAAAAGTTTAAATACTTGTGAAAAGTGTCTGAATGCAGCACGAGAAAACTGATGTGCATACAGGTTTCAAAGAGTTAACTAGGTGATATTTTTACGAAACTTGTCCCAGAGATAAAGAAACAAGAACAACTATTAACTATTTTAATTTTGAATAAAATACCATCATTACATAATAATAATAATAATAATAATAATAATAATAATAATAATAATAATAATACCACCTAGGGAAAAATGTCCACAAATGTCCCTGGTTTGCAGAAATGAAAAATGGCAACTTTTTTTCTGTAGATTTAGTAAAGATGTTGAAAGCAGAGATTTTTGGTCACCTGTGAACACTCAACCTTTTATTTATTGCTCGCACACAGTCGCAAAGTCTCTGCAGGTGGTTATAGGAGACGTTCAGTCCTGTTTTGAGAGTTAACTCCTTCCATTTGTCATATTTAATCTTGAGAGGATCATGAAACTGCCTGTGACCCTCAGTTTGTCGGCTGATTTGAGTCTTTCGTTTTAGTTCTTATCAGCGTCCACGAGGCTGTGCAGTGCACGGCGTCTCACGCCCACGTCTGTAACCTCAGAGGAAACAACACGCCTGCCGTTGAGCATTTGTTTTGTATCGTAGTTGCTGTTTTTGGGGAGGGGGGCTGTGCCTCCTTCATCCACACTTTCACCTGCTGCAAGACAAAAACCAAAGACTGATGATTCATGTAACTCTCTGTCCAGATGTCTGCTGTCACTCCAGTTTGCTCACTAATTTAAAGAAAACGTGTAAATGTGCTCTGTTTGTCTGATTGTCGACGAGTCACATTAAAGGTGCAGTCTGTCATTTAAATCCAACACACTTTTTTGTTGTGTTGTCCTCTGTGTGTGTGTGTGTGTGTGTGTGTGTGTGTGTGTGTGTGTTGATAAAAAAAAAAAAAAGTGTTGTTCATACACATCAATAGGCAGGTTAGGGTTAGGTTTGTAGATCGGAGAACTGCGCTATATCGGAGATCCGCGCTGCCAGCAGCTGTGTCGGAGATCCACGCTGTCGGAGATATGCGCTGCCAGCCACCGTGTCGGAGATCAGCGCTGCCAGCCGTCTTGTCGGAGATCAGCGCTGCCAGCCGTCGTAGCAGAGATCTGTACTGCCAGACAGCTTGTCAGAGATCCATGCTGCCAGCCGCCATGTTGGAGATAAGCGCTGCCAGCTGACATGTCAGAGATCCACGCTGCCAGCTGTTGTGGCAGAGATCCACACTGCCAGCCGGCTTGTCGGACATCCGCGCTGCCAGCCGCCATGTTGGAGATAAGCGCTGCCAGCCACCGTGTCAGAGATCCGCGCTGTCAGAGATCCGCGCTGTCAGAGATCTGTGCTGCCAGCTGCTGTGTAGGAGATCTGCGCTGCCAGCCACCGTATTGGAAATATAACAATAAATCTACTCGTAACTTGTACCTTGTAATATTAGTAATAGTATTAGTATAAGTAGTAGTGTTAGTAAAAGTAATAGTATTAGTAATTGTCTTTCTACAGTTAATTTTCCTTTGTTTTTGCCTCATTTCTCGTTACCTGTTTTCTTTTTTTGCATGTTCCCCTGTTTTATATGTATATATATATATATATATACTCTGTATATATATATATATATATATATATATATATATATATATATATATATATATATATATATATATATATATATATATATATATATATATATATATATATATATATGTATATATATATATATATATACTCTGTATATATATATATATATATATATATATGAAACCAAAGTGCAGAAAGCACTCATGTGTCTGAATGTTTGTGCTCATGTCAGTCTATACCAAATTAAAAAACATTGTGTGGTTGTGACCTCCTGTGAGACATTCAGGTGTGTCCTGTAACTCAGAGCTACCTGAGTATTTGCACGGTGAGACTTATATAATCCTCAGAGATCAGTCGTTCGGCCCAGGTGTTCCAGGTACAGACGACAAACACATCTTTCACGTCTGCGTCTCAGTGAGCTCAGTGTTTCTGAGGTAAACACGCCGCGGCGCTGACTCATAGGAATAATAAAATTATGGTAAATTTGTATTTGTCCAGCGGGCAGGGCTGTGCGTGGCGTCAGCGTTCCCCGGTGAGTGAATGGGGTCCTTTAAGGATCGTCGGGCCCCCGCCCTCCTCACACACCGGTTCACCTCTCTGCCCCGGGCCTCCGGATGAATCGCCTCCCTCTGCTCTCAACATGTTTTTCACTTTCTAATTAGAAGAAAACAGAAAATGTTTGTTACCTAAAAAACATTTCGCTAAGTGCTTCTCACTGTGAGAAAGTAGTTTCTATTTCAAATTATAAAGTTTATTTTTTCAGAGGCCCCTGGACCTCAGCGAGGGCCCTAAAACTAAAAAAATATTGTTTGTATCAGAAAAGGTCACACAAACTCACCATCACTCTGAGATAAGATTAAATGAGTAGTAATAGGAAAAGAAAAAGGATGATTTCTGTTTTATACATTATTGATTTTTATTTAGTTAAGAAATTGTGTTTATTTTATTTTTGGTTTGAGTGTATGTGGTATGTATGTATGTAAGCATTGCTGTTTAAGTAGATGTTTTCTTCGAATTAATTAACTAATTAACTTAATAAATAAATATCATTATTATTATTAAAGAGGTGTGCTAGCTGATTTTAGTGACAAACTCTGTGTGTGTGTGCGTGTGTGTGTGTGTGATAAATATCAGTCTCAAAATAAAATGTTTGAAACCTGAACAAATTGACTAATTCTTCTTCTTCTTCTTTTTATTATTATTATTATTATTGTTGTTATTATTATTATTATTATTACTACTACTTCCAGTAATAGCAACCTTTACTCATTTTAAATTAAATTAGAATTAAATTCAATCAAATGTATTATGGTATGTATGTAAACATTGTTGTATAAGCAGATGTGTTTTTTCTTCTTCTTCTTCTTCTTCTTATTATTATTATTATTATCATCACCATCATCATCATCATCATCATCATCATCATCATCATCTTCATTAGTATTAGCACTATTATTAGTATTAGTATTATTAGTAGTATTAGTAGTATTAATAGTAGTAATGATAGTCTTTGTCCTTGTATGAGTAGCTGTGACAGCGGAACTAAAGGCCTTCAAACTCCGGTTTCCGGGGGGACCACAAACTGTAGCGGACTTCCGTCGGACCCTTTCTCGCTGGATAACGATGGCTTTCCCAGAGTTTACATCGGAATAAATACAGTGGTATGATGAATTAATAATCAATTAATGATCGATACAGAGCACAGAGCAGTCCCGGAGTGCGTGTACAGAAAGTTCGATGATTGAAATGATTTTAAAACCGTCTTTTGTGGACGGAAGCCGGTTAGCTGAACGATGCTAACGCACCGCAAAAGTTGTTTGATGTGAAACATCGAAACACTCAGTTACTGTTTGCATTTATTAAATTATAAAAACATTTAGAAAGAGTTCGTGTTTAATGAATAAGAGGAAAAACATCCACACACCGCTAAATTTAGATTTTATCGAGTTTAAATATATCAAAACAGTTTGAAGCTAACATGCTAACGCGGCTGTGTTGACTGATGTTGGCCAGAAATGTTTTTTCCTGCGTTTAAGAGTCACACCGACACAAGAGACGATCAAATATTCAAAATATCCATGTCATTTAATACACCCGAGATCAGACAACACCTGAGATCAGACAACACCTGAGCTCAGACAACACCTGAGCTCAGACAACACCTGAGCTCAGACAACACCTGAGCTCAAACAACACCTGAGATCACACAACACCTGAGATCACACAACACCTGAGATCACACAACACCTGAGATCAGACAACACCTTTAACCCTTTAGGGACTGCATTATTCTTCCTGTTGTGATAACTGTGTGTGTGTTGATGCATGTGTCCTAAATGTAGTCCAGATTGTGTATTTGAGTGTAATCAGTGAATTTGCAGCTCAGCTCCTACAATAAGTCTAAAATACACTGTGGAAACTAAATAGTTACATTCAGACTGTTCAGGTCCAAAAATGCTCCATTGAAACCCATTCAAACTGACATTTTTGATCCCACAGCCATCAGAGCAGAAAAACAGGACTTGTATTATTTCTGGGTGTCATTCTGGGCTTTTGACTCTGAATTTGTCATTTTGACTATTTTCCATATGACTTTTTTAATGAAGAAAAAACTGCTGATCATTGACATATCCCAGTCTGTCAGCATAAAATTTATATATATATATATATATATATATATATATATATATATATATATATATATATATATATATATATATATATATAAATCAGAATCAGCTTTATTTGCTTACAGACACAAGGAATTTGACTTCAGTTAGCTTTGCTCTCAATGTAAAGGAAATTAAAAATTAAATATATAAAAGGAAAATAAAAAATAAAATAATAAAAAAATAATAAAATAAAAACAGAAAATTATAGTTAATATGTACAAGCTCTAATTAAACAATTTTAGCTGTGTTCATAATAGTGCAGTTACAAGTGTGTATATATATATATATATATATATATATATATATATATATATATATATATATATATATATATTTATTCTAAATATAGTGGCATCATGACAAAAGCGTTTAAAGCGTTAAAATGCTGAAAATTAATGAATATTTGATATTTATGATTAGGACTGCTAAAGTCAATGAAAGTGGAAAATTATTTAAATGTATAAAAAATTCAAAGCTTGATTTCAAAATCAGATTTTGTGTGCAGAGCTGTATGAGTAAAATTAAAGTGGTCAGTGAATCTGTTTTGTTGGCATTAAAAGCATCATTTGAAAACATTAAAATAATCTTTAAAAAAAAACCTTTACATTTTATTTTATAGAGCAGTTTTCACAATACTCAAAGAAGCTTAACAGAAACAAAAGCAAAGTCAGTTAAAAGTCAGTAAAACCAGATAGAATAAATAAAATCACAAAAAGTAAAAGCAAGAAATATGAGTGAATCAAACATTAAAAACAAACAAACTTAAAACATTTAAAATGACTCTTCATGTGCAGCCTTTAGCGTTATTTAAAGTGATGGTAGATGTGAAATAAAAGCTGCAGTACATTAAACTTTTATGGTTTTGGTAAGCTGCTTTTTTTCTGAGCAGGTTGATGGCCGGTCCCGCCGCCTCCGTCCCGTCTGCTCTCGCCTCGTCTCTGTCCTCGTTGCTTCCCTGCGGCTTCGCCGTGGGGCCGTCGCGGCTCTGTGGGGGCAGGATGGGGCTGTGGTGGGTCGGCCGCTCGCTGCGGGCGGGATCCCTGCTGGGGAGGGAGGGGGACGCGGAGTGGGCCCCCAAGTCTCACGCTGACCCGAAGGCTGACAGCCGAGACGGTGAACTCCTGCTGAACTCTGAGTCCGGATCGGGTCAGACCGGCAGCTCGCAGGCAGAGAAGGTAAACTGATGCACATTTTAAAGTGATAGAAATAAATACAGACGCGCTGCACACGGACAGAGCAGGGTTTTGCAAACCTGCGGTTTGTTTTAGAGAAGAAGAATTTTAGAGGAAAAGGATCACTTTTTTTAATAAAAAAAATAAAAGAAAAAAATTGCCAACATTTTATTAAAGAAAACAAGTTTGAAAGACATGATTTCTCTATAAAAAAGACACTAAAATTAATACAAAACCATTTAAACCAAAATATAAAATTCTTAAAGAATTATTTGACATTTCTCATTTTTTTTGCTCCACCCTCTCCCCTCTCATAAATTACAAACAGTCCCTAATATTGATTAAAAAGCCCTGCGTCTAATGATCTGTCATTCTGTCTAAGTTTATTCTTGACAAAATGTACTTAGATTCCTCCACTTTAAACAAAAATACACACAGTCAACACAGTTTTAATGATCGCAGTTGTAGTATTCTGTTTCTAATGAAAACAACTATTTTCATTTTTTAAAAAAAATTTATTTACATCACAATTCATAAATAAAGTAAATAAATATAGGTAAATGCCTTTATTTGTGCCAGAGTGCATAAAAAAACATCAAAACAGAGTTTTTTTCATCAGCAAAGACCCAAATGTGCTGAAATCTTAGAAACGCCCCGCTGCTGCTGCTGTTTGGTTCTGTGTAAAAATTCAATTCAATTCAAACTCCTTCCACAGCTGCAGCCTCGCGCCCAAATTTGGTCACATCTGACTGCAGAAAAAACACGATTTTGACGACTGAAATGCTGAACTTGAGGCGTGTGTGGCGTCACGGCAGCTACGTCTATTATTTATAGTCTTTGTGCAAAACATTCAGATCATTCACTTATTTATGTCTGTTGTAAGTTTTTACGTCTGCACGTGAAAGTTTTGCCTCGAAACTTGATCTGTGCTGCGTTTGTGCGTCAGGCAGCCCACACTCTGAGGCCCGTTAACGTCACAAACTGAGATCGTGATTCAGTTTTTATGCTGTCTCAGGTGCACAAGATCACGGAGCTCCTCCTGAGCGGCAGCTTTTATTTTTTCAGGCAGCAGAGAAACAACAATGCACCGGCACCCGAACCTGCAATTATCAGCTGTGTGGACGTGAATCACGGCTGCACCTGAACAAGCGGCAGGTTATCCGAAATCTTTCCTGTAACGAGCACTCTGCAACAAAGACGCTGTTCTTATAAAAACAGAAATATACCTGTGATTTTTTATTAGTTCTGTGCTTCTGTTTAGATAAAAAAAGTCATGATTTTACATCCAGCAGCAGCTTTCACTTTGACACCGTTTTATCTGGGCTGCAGACAGAGGGCGTGAACGCAGGCCCGTCTGCTGAAATTAGAGCTGACCCTGTGGGAAGATAATGAATCAGTCTTTGTCATCTCCTCCCAGCTTTTTTTTAACGGAAGAAAAGACGAGGAGAGAAAGAGACGCAGCAGCCTCAGATAAAAACATGTACCGGCGATAATTTACAAGAGTACTGAAATCAAAGCGCAGCCTGTCAGGTCATGTTTCTGTCCGCGGAGTCAGAGGAGGAGAGTTATTATCATTATTATCAGCGTTTATGTAACAGCACCTGTCACCTGTCACCTGTCGCCCGTCACCTCAGGCACAGGAAGTGAGTTCATGGTTCATTCATGAAACATGATGTCATCCGCAGTAACGGGCTCTCAGCAGCCTGAAACAGTCTTCAGTGTGCACGAACTTTTAGTGGCAGGTGTTTTAGGACTGCTGGAGGAGGATAAGCTCCTTCCAGTGAATATCTGCTGCCCTCATTATTTAGTTATTTTTACAGTAAATATACCTCAAACCACGGACCCCATTCATGAAATGTGAGCAGATCTGTGAGGAGATTCGCACATAAATCACCTTAAGACTAAAAAGCTTCACCGCACCCCTCATACCAGGGGAAAAAAAAACTAAATAAATAAATAAAAAAAAATAATATCAATAAAAATAATGATGACAATAATGAAAATAATAATAATTAATAATATTAATAAAATAATACTAATAATAATAATAATAATTAATATTAATAAATATAATTATAAACTTTATATGTATAGCACTTTTCATACAAAATATGCAGCCAGTGTGATTTACAAAAATACAAAAATACAAAATGTGTGTGTGTGTGTGTGTGTGTGTGTGTGTGTGTGTGTGTGTGATTTTAATGTATATGTGTGTATGTATGTATGTATATATATACACACACACTCACATACATTTCATGAATGAGACCCCGTGTGTACTTCAGTTTCTGTATGAGTGAAATGTGTGTGTAGTGTACTTAGAGTTTAAATTGTTTAATTTTTATATACCTATTACATATTTCTTTTACACTCAAATGATGTTTTTGCTTTTTTTTTCTTGCCTCTGGCTCTTGAGCTGCTGTAACGTGTGTTTTTCCTCAGTGCAGTAATAGAAAAATAAATATAATTTAGAAAATAATTAGAATCAAAGTCTTTTTCAAAGTGACCTTCTGTGTTGTTTTGTAGGCACTGATGGAGGTCGCAGCAAATAAAGAAGCTTTATTAGAAAGAGTCATCTGGATCAAGTAAGTAGACACACAAAGGAAGCGACGGCTTTTTTGTTTTTTTTTGTCCTCTGAATCTAATTTGTTGAGATATTTTGGACACTTGAGTTGGTTTAATTTATGGTCAATAAAATGCAAAATACAAAAGAAAAAGATTGAACCTGGACCTGATGATGGCGCTAAATGAAAAGCTAAAGCACCATTTTTAGGATTTATCCTCTGGAGAGCATCAATCCCTGTACAAAATCTACAGACAATCAATGTAATATTTGCTGAGATTTATTGAATATTGTCATCGATGGAGCCGAAAACTGAATCATAAAAGAAGATAATATAACTTTTCTGTCTGAAACAGATCAGGCAGATGGTTATCTAAACACTTAAAAACTGCATCCTAAAAGACAAAAAAATATGACATTAATCAGGGTAAAAATGGTAAAACATACAACAATGTAATCAGTTATCCACGTCCCATTTAGGAGTTATATTAAGCGTGCAGTATTTAAGCTCAGGAGAGTTTATTCTAATTTAGACGCCAGAAAACAGAAAACAGACTTTCTCCACGTTAGTCTCAAAACTATGAAGTTTTAATGATGCTTAAATCCAAAACATATGTTTATTCGAGTCTTATTATCAGAAATGATGGCCGGACCATTTGAAGTTCATATTTCATGTCGGCAAAAAGCAGCACAGAGACGCTCTTTACTCGCAGTGCAGTTAAAAAAAGGACCAAAAAAAACACGACCTCCGACTCGGGACAGTGCAGAGGAAAAAGTCAGGATTACAAGCCGTCAGTTTTTACTTTTGTGTAGCGTTTGTGTTGTGAAACGTCCTGTCAGCCTGCTCGTCCCGTCTCCATAAATCTGTCTCTGAGACACGTGCTGTATCTGTGGTCTGCAGAAATGAACGATGCCAACATGCTTTCATCTGTGTGTGTGTGTGTGTGTGTGTGTGTGTGTGTGTGTGTGTGTGTGTGTGTGTGTGTGTGTGTGTGTGTGTGTGTGTGTGTGTCTCGTCCTCACTGTCTTCTGCTGCTGGCTGTGTATGTAGTGCCAACTCTGTCTCCTGCTGCGGGCGGTGTGCTGTGTTTGTCCTCATTCAAAACTGTCCTACTTTTCTCTCCCCGTGAGTGAAACTGTGGAGGACTGAAACCGGCAAAATCAAAAATAAATGAATAAAAATTCCAAAAAGTCAATATTTATTTAATTTCATATTTAATTTTCCTTTCTATTCTCCAGTTTATTCATTTTCCCATTTAATTTTCCATTTAATTTAACAATTTATTCATTTTTGATATTGATGTGCTTATTTATTTATGTATTATTTTCCACTTTGTGTATAAATTCCCCTATTTATTTAATTTCCCATTTTATTTTCCATTTTACATATTTATTTATTTACCATTTATTATTTATTTATGCATTTATTTATGTATTATTTTCCCTATTTGCCTCCCCCTCCATTTCTTTCCTCAGACATATTTACTTCTCTTTTTCCTTTCCACCTGAATTTCAATCTCATTACATAAATGAGGGGGGCTGGCCTGAGTGCCATGAGGGTGTCAACAACGCAGAGTAGAAAATAATTCATAAATAAATGTGCAAATAAATATGACATTGAAGTAATTGATAAATAAAATGGAAAATGACATGGAAAAATGAAAAAATTAAATGGAAAATGAAATGGTAATATGAATAAATTAAATAGAAAATTAAATGATATAATCATTAAATTGATAAATAAAATGGAAAATTAAATGGTAACATGAAGAAATTAATATATACATTTGAAAATTAAATGGTAAAATTAATAAATTTATATATATATGACTAAATTGATAAATATAATGGAAAATTAAATAGGAAAATGAATTGATAAATAAAATGGAAAATTAGATGGGAAATTAAATAAATATTGGCATTTTTTGGCATTCTAATTTTTTCTAAAAAAAATGTATTATTTATTTTTTATTTTGTCGATCTGCCACAGGAGACACTTTTAACAGCTAATTATTGTCATACAGTCCATATTTCCACGTCATTTTAACCTCACATACGTTATCTGAACTTTGCGGGTCTTTTATGTTCTCTGTGATCTCTGACTGTTTCCTCCAAACACCCAGAGGGATGAAACTTGACCCTGATGAACCCGATTGTCCTTCCTGTCGCTCCTCGCTCAATAAACACAAACACTGATTATTAACGTTTAAGTTTCAGTCTAACGTCTTTCTGTTTGCGTCCGTTTGTGTTGATTTCCCCCAGATTTGCCTGCCAGGCACGAAGCCGAGGCCAGCAGAACGTGGCGCTGCAGTGCACCTGCGGAGAGGTGTGTGTGCGCGAGTGTGCGGATGTGTGTCTGCGCGTGTGTCAGGACATCCAGCCGGGAACTGAGCTGCTGCTGTATGAAGACGCCGCGGGAAAAAGTCAGACGACAGACACACCTGACGCACAAGACAACTCCAGCAGACACACAGGTGACGGCTGTATATACACACACACACACACACACACACACACACACACACACACACACACACACACACACACACACACACACACACACACACTCAGGTCAGAAGCACATGGATAAAAAAGTAAGATTTGGTAATTAATTAAAGAACTAAAATAAGATAACTCAATAGAACTGGGAACTGAGAAAACACTACCAGAAAAAATAAAAATAAAACCGTGAGATATTTTAATTCAGGGATTCAGATATTAAGGACTTTTTTTTTTTAATTTTGTATTTATTTTAATATTTGTTTATTGGGTAGATATTCAGTTTTCAATTTCGAGATTCAGATACCCAGGGATTTTTAATTTTAATTTTATTTTGTATTTATTTGAATATTTGTTTATTGGGTAGGTATTGAGTTTATAATTTAGGGATTCAGATATTCAGGGATTTAAAAAAAAAAAAGATTTTGTAATCATTTGAATATTTGTTTATTGGGTAGGTATTCAGTTTTCGATTCAGATATTCTGGGATTTTTTAAAAATTATTTTAAATTTTGCATTTATAGTAATATTTGTTAATTGGGTAGGTATTCAGGGATTTTTTTTAAATTTTGTTTTTATTAATTTATTTTGCAGAGGGCAATTGTTATTTCAATGTTTTTGGGAATAAATAAGTAAACGTATGAATAGATAAAGTACTCTAAATAGCAGATAAAATACAGACCTGTAGACATACAGGTGGTTACAGAGGAATTCATTAAATTTCTTATCACATTGAAATCTCAGAAAGTTTTAATGAAGTAATTATCGGATTTATCTGCCAGATAAATTCCCACTTTTTTCCACCTTTGGGTTTGAAAATCTGTCATGCAGCTTTATTCAAAGAGAAACTAATCTGTTATATAAAGCATTTTCAGGTGTCCTTTGTAGTTTTGCTTAAAAAAAATTACTTTTTTATTAAAAAGTACATGACAGGCCACAGTTTTCACGAGTTCTTTATCATCTACTAAAGCAAACCTCTGTTCAGCTGTTATTCAGCACATTACTACAGATCTGATGGTCTATTTTGAACCTGAATTAACACTTTGTTTTCAGGCTGCGGCTGTAGATATTAGCGTGTCATTAACCCTTAGAGCTCCCTTTAATATAAAATAATAATAATAAATAATATGTTTTTCAGAATCAGGCTTTAAAAAATATTATACATCAATATTATTTTCTACTTTAATTGGGTTTATCATTTAACCAACAACAGTCCTAATCATGAATATCAAATATGAATTCATTTTCAAAATCTTAACTCTTTAAATGCCAAGTTGTTGTTGTTGTTTTTAGATGCAAAAATTTTAAAAAACACACAAAATTATTATTTTCAGTATAATACATGAAAAGTAGATATTTGTAGCTGCTGACAGTCTGGGATATGTCAGTGTGTGAGTGTAGCTGCTGACAGTCTGGGATATGTCAGTGTGTGAGTGTAGCTGCTGACAGTCTGGGATATGTCAGTGTGTGAGTGTAGCTGCTGACAGTCTGGGATATGTCAGTGTGTGAGTGTAGCTGCTGACAGTCTGGGATATGTCAGTGATCAGCAGCTACATTGACTGTGACAGGTCACCTAGTGGAAATAGCATGTATTTCCTCCATATGCCAAATATGGTCAAAATGACCTCATCAGGTGGAAAATAGTCAAAATGACAAATTCAGAGTCAAAAGCCCAGAATGACACCCAGAAATAATACAAGTCCTGTTTTTCTGCTCTGATGGCTGTGGGATCAAAAATGTCAGTTTGAATGGGTTTCAATGGAGCATTTTTGGACCTGAACAGTCTGAATGTAACTATTTAGTTTCCACAGTGTATTTTAGACTTATTGTAGGAGCTGAGCTGCAAATTCACTGATTACACTCAAATACACAATCTGGACTACATTTAGGACACATGCATCAACACACACACAGTTATCAAAAAAATGAAGACTGCAAAGCGCCTAAAATGAGCCACCGTACAGTGAAGTGAAGCAGACGGTTATTCGGTCCTGATTAATGTCACCGCTCTCAGGTTCATATTCGTTCTCAGTCTCCACCTGGAGGAGCCAGAGGGACGTCTTACATCAACGTTGACCCCAGAAAACCTCAATTACCATCCAGTGATATGATTACAGTCTCAGTCATGGTTCAGTGAGCTGACCTGCATGTAAACACAAAGATAATTTAACATCGCCTTCACCGATGAAAGCAAAAGTTTCACGTCATCGGTGTTTATTTATCTTTATCAAAAGGTCGGACGGACGCATTTAACCGTGAGGCGGGAGCAGCACTGGTTTTTATCAACAAATCGATCAATCAGACTTTATTTTTATAGCACTTTTCATGCAAGCAAAATGGTAACACAATTTTGTGCTTTATACAATAAAACCACACACACACACACACAGACACACACACACACAGACAGAGGCACATGTACACAGGCACATGGGTTAGAAAACAATACTTTTTAATTAATTAAAGAACTAAAATCAGAGTACTATTACTAAAACCAATACTATTATTAAAACCAGGAACTGAGGAAACGCCACCATAAAAAATAAAAAATAGAACCTTTAGAGAAAAATAAATAAATGTAATATTAATGATAAATAAATAAATACATTAGGGTATTTAAATATTTAAATTAGATATGTAATATTATTTCTAAAATTAACAAATATTAATATCATTATTTTAATTTAATTGGGGAGGTATTCAGTTTTCAATTTAGGGATTCAGATATTCTGGGATTTATTTAATTTAATTTTGCATTTATTAATTTATTTTGCAGAGGACAAATGTCACTTCAATGTTTTGGGGAATAAAAAAATAAATTAAAATAGATAACATACTGTAATAGATAAAAAGTAAATAAAAGGATAACAGCACAAATAATAATAGATAAAAATGTTAAAAATATAGAATAAAAAAATAAAAATAACATACCACCTAGTGAAACAGTAAAACAGACTAAAATGTATAAATAAATAGTCAAAAAACAAATAGGTAAATTTCAATTAAAAGCCAAACTAATTTCCAAACTTACTTATCTATAAAGTTTTGAAACAGATGCTTCCTCTCTATATTTTATCCCTTTTATCTCTAAACTCGCATATAATCACAATAACTTTTTCTCCAAATTCCTCAAATCAGAACTAAACGAGGAAAAATGTCACTTTCTTCCAGTTCGCCTCATACATGAAATAATCTGCTAAAGGACTTAAAATCTGACACTTTTTTTTTCATTTTTAGCTATTTACATCGTTATTATTTGTTGTTTTGTATGATTTTATTGATTTTTAACATTTTTTGTTTGCTTGTTGATTGTTTTTAATGTCTTTGTTCAGGCATCACTGAAAATAAAAATCTCTCTTAATTGAGTCTTAAATTTAAAAAAAAAAGCATTGCGACGGATGAATCGTTTCTAGCCGACCACACGAGTTAAATGAAAACACTGAGCAAAAAAACAAAATGATTAAACACATTTATGTCAGAGGAATAATCCCCCCCCCCCTCGATCCTGCAGCAGCCTGAATGTGCAGTGATTGATGGGACATTACGGAGGACCTTCATGCTGAAAGCTGCAGACTGCGGCTCTACCGCGGATATCTTATTAAACTCTTGCTCCTCTATGCCGCTGATTTTAAACACATCGAGCCTATAAATCACAAATGCATCTGCAAAACAATTATGCAACCCAAACGGAAGATAATAAGATCAGAAACAATTGATCCCTGCAGGGAAATTACATTGTTGTGGGTGCAAATATTAATTAGATTCAGAGGGAGAAAAGAGGCGGTCATAAAGGCAACACGCACAACAGGTAGATGAAAGGAAACTTTAAAATGAATAAAAATGTCAGAAAATAGCAAATAGATTGGCATCAGATACATTTTGACAAAACGTATCATTATGAAGTGAAAGTTGATTGCACAGAGTAATAACACCATCAACATTTAGATTGGTTTCATATAATATGAGCCTGACTTTTATTATGCAGTTCTGTCTGTTGGCCGAACCCTGTAACCCTTTGAAACCCGTAAAAATTCATTTCTTAAACAAAACAACAACAACAAAGAAAAACATGTGAAAAAGGCAATTTAAGAAGAAATGACCCAGAAATTATTAAAAAAAAAAACAACAAAAATAGCTTCAAAAAATAAAAACAACATAAGCAAAAACACGGGAAAGTTAACACAAGAGAGATAAAGTAATGTAATTTTAAATATTCAGTCATGATAATTATAAATGTAGTTCCATGGACAGTTTTCTCCAGCTTTTAAAAAATAAAAATAAAAATTGGAAACCAACTAATTTCTTGCAATTTGTGGGACACTTCTCTCCAAGTCGCCGCTGACTTTCCCCCCATGTTCTCGTAATAAATCTAACCAGTTTGTTCAGGGTCCAAAGGTTCAAATACGTGTGAAAGCGAATGAATGCAGCACAAGAAGAGCTCAGAGTTCAGTTCAGAGAGCTTTATGTCCCTCCGGGGGAAATTTGGCCTGCGGTGAAAGCACAACCAACAACAACTACAAACAATAAATAAACACTGACACAAAAACAACATCGCGATGTACAGCACAACCAAACTTGACAAGAGCAACCCCAACGAAGAAAGCTCGACCTTGAAGTTTTGTCCAGCTGTAGTTTCCCATAATCCTTGAACCAATATTTTGATTAAAGATGCAGGTTAATGGTAACATCGGTTTGACTCAGCATACATCACACAGTGAGTGTGTGTGTGTGTGTGTGTGTGTGTGTGTGTGTGTGTGTGTGTGTGTGTGTGTGTGTGTGTGTGTGCGCGCGTGTTTATCCCTGAACAAATCACCCTTAAAAAAAAAAACCCATGAGAAGAAGTTACATGTTAGAAGTTATGGGCAAATTAATTAAAATTTAGCAATAAAAAATAAAAAATGTAAAAAAAAAATTAATAAATAAATAAATACAAATTATATTGATATAAAGATAACATTTATTATTATTATTGTTATTATTATTGATATTATTATTATCATTTTCTTTTGAACCTTTCCTGTTTTTTTTGCAGTTTGTGGGACATCTCTTGTTATCTCTTTGCCTTTTTAGACATATTTTGAGAAGTACTCAAACATCGAAACATGCACTGCAGTATTTTAGAAAAACTGCCTTGAATGAAGGATTTTAGACCGCAGCAAAAAAACTCACCTGAGCAGCTCACACTGATTTACTGCCGTTTGTTTTTTTGCTGATTAGATAAGAAGGTGGAACATAAAAAAGACCCTGAAGCTGCAGTTACCAAAACATCGGTGGTTCAGGAGGAAAGAGAGGAGACAGAGGACAAACAGGAGGAAGAGGAGGACGAAGAACAACACGGACACCTGCACAGGAGCATCAGGAGGAGTCACCTGACCACACACCTGAGGAGGAGGAGGGCCGAGAAAACCACTGACGCTCACACAGACAACAGTGACATCACAGCAGCAGGCGGACACACGGACAGTTCCCGTCCAGCTGCTGAGGACAGACAGTCTCACTGTAGACCCGCAGACACGCGGACAGTCTCCGGAGGCCTCCCCGCGCCTCCTCCTGTCCGCTGCAGCTCGCGCCTGGCCGCCAAACCACGACGCGTTCACTGTCTGAGCAGCCGAGGGAAACAACAACCTCCTGCTGTCCCCGACACACCGGGACAGACAGAGGGACACGGCCGGAGCTCCGCCGAGGACGCCTCGTCCATCACAGAGACGGAGCCTCCCGGAAAGATCTCGCTCCCTGATGCTGAGGCGACTGCAGCAGCGCATGTGGGCGAGGAGGTGAGAGAGCGGCGCTACAGGTGCTCCAGCTGCGGGAAAAGGTTTTACCAGATCGGACACTTAAAGAAACACCAGTTCAGCCACACGGCCGAGAAACCGTTCAGCTGCCAGGAGTGCGGCAAGAGCTACACCTCCGCCGAGAGCTTCAGGGCGCACCAGGTACGCGGCGTGTCCACGGAGCGAGCCAGCTTCTCCTTTCTGTCTGTTTTATTGATTTTTTTTTAAGTTTCTTGAGTCTAAAGTTCATATTCTGTTAATAAAATAAAGGGGTCGACCGATATTGGTTTTTCACGGCCGATACTGATTATTAGCAGTTCCTGAGGCCGATAACCGATATTTGTATCTGATATGCATTTACAATAAAAATGAAAATCTTTGGGACAATATTTAGAATATAAAAACTCCATCACAAAACTTCATTTAAATGCCTTTAGCAAATGTTTAATCAAAACTTTCAACATCATTCAACATCATATACAGCAAGTTTCCTGAGACCTTTTAAAAAAAAAAAAATTCAGTTAAAATTTAAAAAATTAATAAAAAAGTTCCTCCCATGTTCACACTTTCTTTGTGCTTTTTAATTGATTTATCAGTGATCATTAAAATATAATGACGATACAGATAATCGTCAAAATGCAAAATATCAGCCCCAATAACCGATAATCTGTCGACCCGTAATAAAATATTTTCACTAAGATTCGCTGAAATCTTTAAAAATCAGAATCTTTTTTTTTTTGCTAATTACATGATTGATTGATTGATTGATTGATTTCGTTATTTTCGTGTCATGCACACAATGTTCCCGACCCTCACGGGTTTATAAAACACCAAAATTGTGGTTGCAGCTATGAAAGTAGAGAATCATATTAATATGTGATATTTTTTATGGCCTGATTTTGAAAAGCGTGCTTGAATGAATACATTATATATTAAAACATTATTTGCAGGCACCCTTTAAATTTGGTACCGATAATGAGCAGGACATGATACAGCTCTAAAATAAGAGTTATTAAAGATCTCTGGTGGAAAAACTGAAATGGAAAAACCTTTTTCTTAATTACCACAAACAAATCTGTGTCTTCTCATTAATCAGCCAGAGCTTTTACTGATGTCTTTAAATAATATTTCTTCTTTTTCTGCAGCTCTGTGTGTCTTTTTTGGGACGTCTCCCTCTGTGGTTTATCCTCTTTGCTCAGTTCTCTGCAGGAATAACAAAAAAAAAAAACACTTGACAACTCAGTGGCCTCAGAAAAACAGGATACGTCAGCGGTGGCTTTTTTTAAGCAGTGGGTGTTTGGGTACGGGGAGTTTTTCTTTTCCTCACCGCTCCCCTGACGGCCGCGGGCTTAGTCATCATGCAGGGTAGCAATTTGCTCACGCCGCTGAATGGCAACAATAGCAGCGGTGATAATACTTTTTATTTGCGATAATGATGGTTTTATTTGTAGATGAGTCACCGCGGCGAGCGTCCCTTCTCCTGCCCTCACTGCGAGAAGACGTACGGCCTGAAGCGGGACCTCAAGGAGCACCTGGTGCTGCACACCGGAGAGAAACCGTACGTCTGCGAGCACTGCGGCAAGGCGTTCGCTCGCCGCCCCTCCCTACGCATCCACCGCCTCCTTCACTGCAGCAGGATGACTTACACTCAGCCCCCCAAGGTACGAACCAGCTGCACCGTGAAAGCATCTCTGCCGAGTCTCGCACCTGTAGAGGAGCCGTCGGCCCCGATTTCTTTATCGCGGCGCTCTGATCCACTCATCCACAGGTGCAGGGTCACGCCCAGGAACCAGAGTTTATTTGTAAATGGTAAACGGACTTTACCTGTAGAGCGCTTTAATAGACTTATTTACCACTCGAAGCGCTTTCACACCACATGTCACATTCACACGTTCACACACTGGTGGCCGAGGCTACCGTACAAGGTGCCACCTGCCACTCAGTAATCATTCACACACTCTCACACTCCGACAACGCGGGGATCAAACCGCTGACCTTCCGATTAGAGGACGACCCGCTTTACCTCTGAGCCACAGTCACTGCACAGTTAAAAAACTTCAGCTGAAATAAAAAACAAAAAGAAAAGTGTCAGGAGAGATCAGGAAGTCAGAGACTGCAGCAGACCCCCGCCTCATCCGAAAAACAACAAAGAAAACGCCGCAATAAACGCTGCACAATAATAATAAAAAAATATAAAAAAATAAAAAAATACACAACAGAATTCACACGCTCACATTTCACACAAATGTCTAACAGGATAAAACGATGAAATTCTGACATTTTATATCCAAGAGGTCAAATGTGACGTCATAATGCTCTGCAGAAACACTTTTTTTGTCCATAATTCAAAGTCAAATCTCAGGACAGAAGAGGAGACGTTCGGTCAGATCCTGAATCGTTGACATTAAAATGTAAAATGTGCTGATTGTGTGACGAATCCGTGTTTTCGCAGACGTGGACGTAAACTGGCGACATTTCTCGTTTAATCTTATTTCATTGTAGAGCTGCACACAGTTCTTTTTCTCAGCCCCTCCTCACTCTGCTTTCATTTGGGGAATTTTGGACATTTTAGGCATTTTAGGATGTTTCTCGGATTTTAAGAAGTCTCTAGGATTTTCGAATGTTTTGGAAATTTCTATTATATTGGACGTTTCTAAGATTTTCTGTTGTTTTTGGGGTTTTAGGACATCTCTTTAGGATGTTTTAAACACGTGTAAGATTTCTGGAGTTTTTAGGATTTTAGGGTGTTTTGGACATTTTTAGGATTTTTCGATGTTTCTCAGATTTTTTGATGTTTTTAGCATTTTAGGACATTTCTCAGATTTTAGGACATTTCTCAGATTTTAGGACATTTCTTAGATTTTCTGATGTTCTAGGATTTTAGGACATTTCTTGGATTTAGGAATGTTTCTAAGATTTTCCGATGATTGATTGGATTTTAGGATTTTAGGACATTTGGGTCTTATCTGGGACCTCTGTTGGGGGGCTGTTGGATCCTCCACTGGCACTTTTTTGGGTCAACAAGCTCTGTTTCGGTGCAGTTTTATGCACTCTGACACCTTATGGAGACTAAAAGTACAAAACAATTCCCAGTGTCAATCACTTTATTTTTATTGTGAATTAGAAAATGACTGTGGGAGGGAGGGGGGGCTGGCACTGTATTGATTTGGTCTGGGGCTGAATGTTTGTGTGTGTGTGTGTGTGTGTGTAATATAATCTATTGTGATAAAGTGTTTTAAAATACCTAATATAAGAAAAAGTTTAATATAACAGAAAAAGTCAACCGAATGTGCTGCAGTTTGCCCTTAAACATGGCCGTAAAGAGCGCAGGGTTTAAAATGCTTTAAAATCACTTTCATAAATGTTTGATGAGGACAGAAAACATTTGTTGCTGGAGCTCAAAGATTCACACATCGAGCTGTGATGAGTAACACTGAATAAAATATCACTGCTGAGCGTTTGCTGGAAAACTGCGGCGGGCTCTTTGAGGAGCTCCTGCCTTCATGTGTGACGACATTTTTGAATTTTTGAGTTACTGCTGTTTAATAAGGAGGACAGCGGGCAGCTAATGAATTCATTTTTCATTCATGTACAGTATTCATCCTGCTTCACCTTCCCTTCAGCTGTTTCACACTTTAACTGAAAAAAGTTTTGTTCTGTCTCTGCGGCGCTCAGCCCACTTTTTAAAAATCTTTCACGTCTTTAAATTTGCATGCAGGTCTTGTTTTCGTCTCCCTGAGCAGCAGTTTGAACTTAAAGTATTTAGAGGCAAGAGTGGAAAAGACGTGCTGCATTTTGATTCAGTCTTGTCCCCCTCAGGTGCCGTGTCCGCTCTGCCCGAAGCTGCTGGCCAACTCGGGCTCTCTGAGGAACCACATGAAGCTCCACACGGGGGAGAAACCTCACATCTGTCAGCACTGCGGGAAATGCTTCAGCCAGAAAGGTAACGCCAGAGTCCTCAGTCTGATCCCGGAGCTGCAGCCGAGCTGGTTCACGCTCGGCTGTGCTCAGTTTGAAAACGCCGCTGTGCTCACACGTTTCTTTACTCTTTTAAAGCTGCTTTGGTTTCGCTTTCTTTCAAAAACACGGGCAGAAAAGGCAACGACTGACTTCACAAATGTCCCACAAATTACATGAAATACTAAAAGGTGACGAGGAAAATGACCTGAATTTTTTTTGAAGAAAATAATTAAAAAACAAAATGTCCAGAAGATATATTTAAAATCAATATAATTATATATTTAAAATATTTTCACAGTCTACAGATAAAAAAAAAAAAAATTTTATGCACTTTTGGCCTATTTTCTTTTTTGTTTTTAACTTTTCTTTTTTTTAAGTGTATTTTTAGGTAATTATCTCATAAATTTGTACTAATAATCAAAAACTAGGAAAAAGTGGTATTTTGAGCTGAGAATTTTAAGTGAAAACAAAGTGTCTCTCTGGACTTTAGCTCCGATAACTAGAACGTCTCTCGATTTTGTTTAATTGTAAGAAATTGTGTGACATCCAAATTGTTAACGTGATCAATGCTGTGAACCAGATTATCAGTAGGACCGACGTCATCGGGGACAGTGAGATGTAGAGCTGCGTATCATCGGCATAGATGTGGAAATTAACCTGTAGAATATTTTAGTTTACGCTGTCACCGATACAATAAGTGGAGACTGTAAATAAACGAATAAACGGATCTGATAAGATCTGAACTAACAGAAATCAAATCTAACAGGATGTGGGAGATTCTGTAACTTCCTGTGCAGACTGAAGGCGGCTGGAAAAATGTCAGAAATCGGTCTGACCTGGTTGCACGTCACATCACCAGATGCAGGAAAATCAACAGATTTTGCAGCTGCAAACTCTGCTTTCTCGGTCAAACGAGCATTTTTGCACCTCTGGTTCCCTCGTCTCAAAGTCTCCGGGTGTTTGGTCTGTTTTTAACACAGGCTGAAGATATTTAGAAGTTTTGTTCTGCGACATAAAATACGTCCGTTTAAACCCAAATTTACGCGTTTTAAAAAAGGCTGTTGCTAACAAGTGGCTAAATGGGACTACAGTGTTTGTCGTTAGACGTCATCACAGCGACACAGAAACTCGTTAAACACACTCGCCGCCTTTACAGCTTTACAGCAACAGTCACGATTATTGATATTTTGGATTCTATTTTAACGTGTTTTTACGGTGTTTGTAGCTGTGACATTTAAGTCGTGTGACTGCGATATAGTTGGTTTATAACCTAAAAGCTTTTTGCCTCTGGAGATTTCATTTATGCTTCAAAACACACAAAAGTGGTTTTCATCTGTGAAAATTATCACGCTGAACAAAACCTGTAAGCATCATCAACGTGTGTTCGTCACAGAGCTGATTTTTGGCGATAATCGAAACTCCCAGAAAGTTTTTGATGAGGGGACCAGTGTGTGATAACTCCCGGGTTGGTCTCAGCCTACTTCAGTTGATTAAATTTACAATCAACAGTAACAGGAAATCCACAAAAATCTTCCCTTTAGATATACATTCCCCTTGCTGTGGGAGTCGGCGTTTATGCTTGTTTGTTCATAATATTCTCTTCATTTTCGGCGAAGCCTCCACTTTAACGAGCTGCAGGAAATCTTGAAGTAGATGCATATTAAATCACAGACTTGTTTAAAATCTGAAATATCCTAAATGCATTTTATTAAATATATATATTGCACATATCTTATTTTGTCTGAACGTTGAAAAAAACACCACATTAGGTTTGATTTATATTCAGTAGTTTTTAAGGTTCATCTGAATTTCTAATGTAATCTGTTGTGTTGGAAGCTCCTCTCCTGCAGAGACGATCTGCAGCTTCACAAAGGTTTTCCCGTGGGACTGAAATTACAGAGTCTGTTTGCCGACTTCATGAATCTTCTCTGAATCTTGTGTTTCTCTGTGGCAGCTGCTCAGCAGAAATTACACGGCCTGGCGTTGAAGGAATACGCCAACGTTTTGGAAAATACACTTGTTTGTTGTTTTGCCTGCCAGGTGGAACGTGATTGATAAATAATTCAATCAGGATAAAATAATAAATAAATAAATGATAATTTTCTCTGTGCTTGCAGAGTCAAGGACGTTTAGCTCAGCTGAGCACTCGTGTTGACATTTTAGTGACTTTCTCACTACACGTTGCGACTTTTCGAGACCCGTTTAAACCGTATTCTCCAAAAGAGCCGGATTTTATGGCAAAAAGGGCAACTTTAGGGAGTATTGGTTGATAATGTGTGTTATGCATTTGTTGTTTGTGGCATGTATGTTAGTGTTTAGATCTCCAGTGCAGGTTGTGATGTAATACGGCACATTTTATTACGATCAAAATGTCAGTCAAACCACGTAAATCTTTGAAAACATTTTTTTCTCTCTCTTTTTCATTATGTAAATATTTAATGTGTTTTTTTGGTCTGTTATACATGAATGGTAAATAATAATACTAATATACAATATTATAGAATATTATTTATTATTTATTATATATTATTTATTTATAAAATAATATAATATATATAAATATTATTATTATTATCATTATTATTACTTTCCTTAATTACGCGTGCCGTGGGCAGAGGAACATAGATGAGTTTTGAATGTGTTCATTTAATGCTAATCAATAAGCACCCGTTGGTAACTTTTTATTTTTAAGTCTCTTGACAGTTTAACTTTTTTTTTTTAAAATATTTATTTTTTTACACAAAATGAAATGAGTTATTCAGGTATCTGAATCCTCTTTATTCAAGACACTTTACAAAGACACTCTCAGAATATTTTTATTTGTAAACCTGCTGAGCTGCTGGTTGCTTTGACACTTTCTGACAAATAAAAAGTAACTACATCAGCAACCTGCGCTGACGGCGTCACGGCGCCAAATTCAACCTGCGCTGCGTTATTAATAAGACGTATGACAATGGGATTAACATAAATGGACAAACAGAGCCCCGAGTGTCTGACAGGCGGTGAGTCAACCACAGCAACATGAAGGAGAATACTTTTCAGTCCAGGTGGAACGGGGGAGAGAGGTGCACGCTGAGTTTGTTTACCAGAAATTTCAATTTTCATTTTTGGAGTGATGGGAGAAAAAGGATCTCTCGAGAAGCGAATGTTGGCCTGTTAGTTCGCCTGCAAAAAACATACGAAAATTGCAGGATAAAAGATAAGAATTTAAAACCAATCAATAAAAAGCATGGTAAGTAAAAACAAAATCAAAATAGAAATGTGCATCAGTAAAAACAATATTTAAATGTGCAAAGATCAATAAAAAATCAACAAATAATACTGAATTAGTTCCTTTAGCGTCACAGCTGCGTTGCTATGACGCATTTCGGGGGCTTTCTTTAAAACAGACCCAGATGTCCTCTGTAACGGTTCAGGGTTCAGGGTTCAGGGTTCAGGGACTCTGGGTTAAACTGTGACTCTCCAGTCAGCCTACCAGACCACTCCACAATCTGGTTCAGACAGTTTCTGTTTTTAAGAGATTTGGGTTTTTTGTGATGTAAAGTGTCGAGTTCAAGATGCATTAAACGTCATTTAGTTCGGGTTAGGGTTAGTGTTTATTGTGTTTATTGCATTAGTTTGTGGTGTACGGTTATATGGGGGCGTTGCGAGTAATGATACCCCAAAATCTCTCCCTGTTTTTCACAGTCCGGTGTTGGCAGGTTTGGATTTAAGCTGTTTTCCACTGAAAGAAGTCGGCGAAACTAAACCAAAAGAGTAAAGCTTCCAACATCTCCAGAGATGTCTTGGTTAAGTGTTGTATCTCGTCAGCGGACGCTTCTGAGGTGCTGAACGCCACGCCGGGCTGCTGCTGGTCATAAAGCCGACTGCTTATGAAGCACAGACACGAACGTTTAAATGAAACAGCTTTGGAGCTGTTAAAATTCAAGAGGGCACCTCTGACAGGGCCAGGCGAGCAGTTTCCTGCTGCTCCCTCTGCTAATTACATCCCAGAGTCGCCTCTTTACCAAAACACACACAGACCAAGTAGGTATTGATCTCCTCATCTGACCTTCAGGAAGAAAAGAAACATATTTTCCCAAATGTCAAAGCGTTTCTTTAACTGAGAGAGACTGAAAACAGAGTTTGGTCGCGATCATGTTGAAGAGTTAACTTGATTATTTTGAGACGATGTCAGGGTTGTTTTTGTAACGCAGAGAGGATCCGCTCTCCTGCTGCGATCCATTCCCACAATTTATGTTTTCATTTGTCAAAGTGACAACTTCAGTTTCATGAGCGGACCTCGTCTTCACACATTATTGGACAAATGCATATTCACTGTGTCCTGATCCAGCTGCGATCACAGCGTCCTCCGCCGACACGTCTAATCTGACGTCTGTCTGTCCCGCAGGAAACCTCGAGTCTCATCTGAGAATTCACAACGGGGAGAAGCCGTATCCGTGCACCGAGTGCGACCTGAGCTTCTCCCAGAAACCAGACCTGCGTCGGCACATGTTCTCCCACACCGGGGGAGGCTTCCTCTGCAGCTACTGTGGGAAATCTCTGAGGGACCCGCACAGCCTCAAGTCCCACGAGAGGCTGCACACCGGAGAGAGGCCCCACCGCTGTCCCGTCTGTGGAAAAGGTCAGAACATGTTATCCAAATTTAAAATTCAAATAAGATTATGAGGAAAAAATCAGACGAGAGAACAGTCTGGGGACACGTGCTCTAATCTGTCCGCCCCATTTGGGATTTCCAGTCCCCCCTTTGCACCACAGTCCTCATCACTGCGATCCTTTTTTGATGTTAAAACGGAGACGAGCCGAAGACAGAAAACTTTCAAATTCAACACATCGGTGCAGATCGACGCTGACTTCATCCAAATCCAAATCATGCAGAGGGTCAAAACACTTTTCCAAAAATAGTTTATTTGCCAAAACACTACAACATTTCCCAAAACACTACAACATTTCCCAAAACACGACATTTCTTAAAATAAAATAACATTTACCAAAACACTACAAAACAAAACATTTCCCAAAAACACAGTTTTCCCCAAATAAAACATTTCAGAAGTGTAAATAACATTTTCCAAAATGCTACATTTTCCAAAGCAAAAAAAACAACAAAAAACAATATTACCTCCCCAAAAATGATTTCCAAAAACTCTACATCTCAAAAAACACAACATGTTAGAAAACAAAACATCAATTCCCAAAACAAAACAAAACAAAACAGTATCGCCCAAAACAAAACATTTCCAAAAACACTACTTTTCCCAAAACAAAACATTTCAGAAAACAAAACATTTTCCAAAAAACAACATTTGGTGAGACTAAAACCAGAAAAAGGTCAGTTTGATTTGATTCCTTACTCGCCGTAGAATCTGCATGTTAACATAAATCCACCTCGGCAGGCTTTGCAGGCTGTGCAGTTTCTGCAGGCTCTGCAGGCTTTGCAGGCTGTGCAGTTTCTGCAGGCTCTGCAGGCTTTGCAGGCTGTGCAGTTTCTGCAGGCTCTGCAGGCTTTGCAGGCTGTGCAGTTTCTGCAGGCTCTGCAGGCTCTGCAGGCTTTTAAATGATGCATTGCAGTGACGTTTGAGTGTTTTCTTTAACGATGTACTTTAATGATAAGGGAGGCTGCTTTCAGTAATTGCAAATGTTTTCATGCGTGCGGTAATGTCACTGCAGTAAACAGTCTGAAGGAGCAAAACTAAACTCTGGAGTTATAAATTTGAGAGAGGAAACTTAACAAAACTTCTGAAATAATAAATGAAGTTACGCTGCTGTTCCTCTCAGCGTCTCTCTGAACGGAGACACATTAATAGTTTCTGCTGCTGTGATTCCTGCAAGTATTAAATAAATTCGATAACATAAGCTTGATGATACTGTATAATATTAAACTGAAGTACACATAAATGGGCTGCTTTTGAATAAATGAATATTTATGTTCAGACTAAAGTTCTTGTTTTTGGTAAAATGGAAATTAACCCAACCTTTTTTTTAATCATTATGTTAATTTGTATGATCATGACTGGTGGATTAAATGCAATTTGCATATCAATATGGCACAAAATGTTTTTTAACATGAATTTATTTATTTTTTGGCCACTTGAAGGCAGCACAATATGTTTTAAATACAACCCTGACATGTTATCAACATATAAAGTAGTTAAAGCTCCTCTCCTGGCTTTAATATTAACACTGAAGAACTAATCTCTGTTCACCAAAATACATATTTAGCTCTTAGAGCGCTTTAATATTACACACTTTTATCGCTCTGCACACAAAATGTGCTTTTCAAAATCAAGCTCTAAAATATTTTATACATTAGTATGATTTTCTGCTTTCAGTCATTTTTTAAACAACATTAGTCCTCATAATTAATGTCAAATATTCATTAATTTTCAGAATTTGACCCTTTAAATGCCAGTTTTTTTCTTGTCATAATCCCAGTATGTTTTAATATGAAAAAATGATTTATTTTCAATATACTATGTGCTGAGCAGATTATGTTTTTGATTATCACAGTCTGGGGTATGTCAGTGATTAGCAGCAACATTGATTTTTAAGCATTATTATTTTTTGTGCAGTTTCAAATACTCACAGTCTTACCGCTCTGCACACAAAATGAAATTTTCAAAATTAGGCTATGAAAAAAAATCACACATTAATGTGATTTTCCACTTTGATTGAGTTTATTGTTTTAATCAACATCAGCCATAATTATAAATATCACATTTTTGATAATTAATTTTCAGAATTTTAAACCTTTAATAAATTTTTTTTTGCTATGATGGCACTATTTTTTTGAGTAATAATTATATGTCTGTGCTGGAGCGGGCTGTAAAAAAAATATTTTCCATATTAAGTTGATTATTTTTTCTGATGATCGCAGCTTTTTTTTGCTGCAGTGATCAGCAGCTACACTGACTGTGACAGGTCACCTAGTGGAAATAGCATGTATTTCCTCCAGATGCCAAATATGGTCAAAATGACCTCATCAGGTGGAAAATAGTCAAAATGACAAATTCAGAGTCAAAAGCCCAGAATGACACCCAGAAATAATACAAGTCCTGTTTTTCTGCTCTGATGGCTGTGGGATCAAAAATGTCAGTTTGAATGGGTTTCAATGGAGCATTTTTTGACCTGAACAGTCTGAATGTAACTATTTAGTTTCCACAGTGTATTTTAGACTTATTGTAGGAGCTGAGCTGCAAATTCACTGATTACACCAAAATACAGTACCGTACAGTAAACATGCAAATTGTACAGTGGATAAGGAATCAAGTTTTTTTTCTTAAAAATCCCTTCATGCATAAAATGGCTTAGGTTTAACTCTTTGATTTACTGAACACAAATCAGCTGCTCGTCTGCAGCTGGAGCGTACCTGCTCACCTTTGTAAAGGGAAGCTTGTTTCTCCTTTTGCGCTGGAGACGGAGCACGACTCATCACACCCTAAAATACCTCGTCCACCTGAGGGGGAAACGATCAGCACCACTGAATCCAACCAAGGGCTGAAACGCCAAAAAAATCTGTAGCAAGTAAAAAAACACTCGATTTCAGCCTCTCAAAGGACTATTTTACAGCGATACATCTACCTGAGAGGAAAGTTGTTTTGATAAAGTCAGTATTGTCAGTTTGTCTCAGCGTCCTCTTGTCTTTACTTTGCTTGTCCTGGAGAAACGATCCCACTTCTCCAGTTTCACCAGACAAATCTCCAAAGTTTGTCCGACCGAGTTCTCAAAATGCTTTCAGGCACTTCTCTGCTGTTTGCTCAGAGGTGACGGGGAGCCAAAACAGAGTCAAAGGAGAGCTGAGCTGTTTTCTCCTCCGCTGCCGACTTAAATGTGCTCCGTTTCTATAGCATTAACCCTTTAAAACCTGGATCGACATCAGTTTTTTTTTGTAAGAAAATTGATTTGATTTATTTCAAAAACACAAGAAAAAGCAACTTCAGCTTGGGAAGAAGTGTTGCTTTTCCTTTGGAAAAGACATCCTGACTCTCAGTAGGTCTATTCCTGGTTAAATAAAGGTCAAATAAAAAAATAATAAAATAAACAGAAAAATATAAGACTTCCTTTAAGTTCAGTGGTACGAAACTACAACAACGCAAGTATGTGGATGTCGTATCTCCATTTTTCAGCTGCTCAAACTTCTGTGTTGGTAATCACCAGCGCATGTACTGACGCCTACGTGGTTACCATAGCAACCTGGTCAGCACAGAGCGCCGATGCGTGGACGAAACGAATGTGATCTGATCTCATACAAATGACAGAGCGGACACTCTGCCGTCAGGATCTGATATGAGAAACAAATCGGATTTGTCTGCAGTCTGAAGTGTTCTTCCCGAGGTCTGAATCGCTGCGCCGTCCTGTTACACAACAGCTGATGGAGGCAGCGGCAGAGCAGCAGCTCCGCTATTCAGTCGAGTAAAATGAGTAAAATATAACGTCGGTGAGGACCGTCTTATGGCAAGGAAAAGCAGTGAAAATAGAACAAGGTATATTTATTATCATTTTTTAAATAAAGTTTAAAAAATGGCATTTAAACTTTAGATTCTCTTTTGTTGTGGTTGCTGAACAGTTTTTTGTATTTCTTTTAACAGAATAACATTATTTGGATGGTTTTGGTTCATATCCTTGTTATTTTTAACCCTTTTTGTCCCTTCAGGCTACACTTTGGCCACCAAGCTGCGGAGACACATCAAGTCTTCCCACATGATGGAGAAGCCGTTCAGCTGCCACTGCGGCGCCTCCTACACCGTGAGACAAAGTCTGCTGAGGCACCAGGCTCAGCACCGCGCCGGCGGAGGAACTCAGGAGGAGGTGAAGGCGGCCAAGTCGGAGGGAGGTCACAGAGAGGAGGCGAACAACAGCAGCAAGAAGGAGGCCACGCAGGAGTCGGCGTCTGCGGGCTGCGGTCACCCGAAACCGACCAGAGGCCGACCGAGGAAGAACTCGCTCCCTCCGGGAGAAGGAGAGAGGGAGGAGGGTCAAGGGAAGAGGAGAAGGGGACAAGGAAAAGGAGAGGAGGACGCAGAGACAGGAGGAGACGAGGAGGCGTCAGGTAACATCCAACACGTGGTCTACATCCACACAGACGACGTGCCGACGCCGAGCTCCGCCCCTCTGCTCCTCGCCTCGGAGAGCTCGCTGCCTGCGGGGGCGGGGCAGGAGCTGGTGGAGGTGGTGATATCAGAGGGCACGGAGCAGTGCATTGTGGTCCACGGGCAGCAGCAGACGGTTGGCGAGCTGCTGATCTTGCAGGAAGAGGGGGGCGGGCTCTGCTCCGTGGCGCAGACGGTCGAGATAAACACGGTTTAGACGAAAATCATCGGTTTCTAACTCCGACTCTGGTGGATGTTTCAGAGCAGATCTCATCAGTCAGGGTCGCCGCGGTCATGGAAAACCTGAAAAAAGGTCCTGGAATTTCACAATCACATTTTCCAGGCCTGGGAAAATCCTGGAACCAGTACAAATCATTGAAAGTTTTGGAGAAATCATGGGAATGTTTTGTGGTTAATAAATTAAATGACATTAACGTAACAAAACGGCAAGTTTTGGGTCTGTAGCTGACGACATAACGTATGTAGCTTTACGATGTGTCGACGTTTGACAACAGTTTTCTTTACTTTCTCTCCGAGCTGCGTCTCTTCCTTCACGTCTGCCCTCCAGGTATGCCAAATCATTTTGAAACAATTTGGCTTTGAGGGAGGGGTATACAAATGGCTTGATTTTGTATTTATTTTACAGCTGATTTAAAAAAAAACAAAACTTACCATCTGGCTTGTTGGGTTTCTTTTTAATGCATTTTTTGTTTTTCTTTATTTTGGTAATTTTTTCTTTTTTTAAATAATTTTTTTCTTGAATTTTTTTGGGTCATTTAAATAGAAAACTAAAAGAATTGGTGATTTTCTTTTTTCTTTAACATTTTTGGCAATTTCTTTTGTAAATGTAAAAGTTTTTTGTTTTTTTCTAAAAATTTACTTTTAAAGAAAATCATTAGTTCTGAAGTCATGTTTTCTTTAAAAAAATAGCAATGTTTTTCATTTTTTATTTTTGGATGATATTTGACAATTTGTTTTTATAGAAAACTAAGAGAAAAAAACAGGTGAATTGTATTATTACTATTATTTCTAAGAAAATGGGTTTGGGGTAATTTCTTTAAATGACAAAATGATGCAGCCTATCATAGCCAGAAAATATAACCAGAAATTATTTGATTATTGATTAACAAAGGACTCAGGCTGGGCGATAAAACGATGACGATATCGATCGTGAAATAACTTTTCCTCGATTGAACTATGAGATGTAGTCGATAGAAAGTCGATAGAAAGTCGATAGAACGTATTCCAGCCATGTTTTGACAGAAAACACGAACAGCCAATGATAATGAGAATAGTGTCGCGGAGAACCAAATGCAGTGAACTGTGACTGTAGAACAGCTGAGTGTTTGACAGCCACAGCGCTGAAACAGACACATCTGCAGAGGTGAAAGTGACTTCTTTAGACTCTACAGACGACTTTGTGTTAGTTTCAGCTTTAATCAGACTTTGGATGAATTATTTAGAAACAGCAGGACGCATCGCTCCGTGTCTCATCCAGCCCCTCGCGCTGAGCTCTCATTATTATTACCAGGGGCAGATGTAATGTTTTGGGGGCCCGGGGCCACAAGCACATGAGCTTATTTTCAGCCTTTCTCTAACTGTGAATGTCGGCAGGCTGTTGGCAGCTATAGGAGAAGTAGGCCGACTCAACAGTTTTTAATTCCTGAGTAAAATGATTAACAGCACAGAAGTTTGACAGAAGCTGAAGTCAGAGTCCTGCAGTCAGGAGAGGTTGGCCTTTTATCAGCACAATGTGCTTAAATTTACCTGAAGCTTGTGCTGACAATGGCCACAGCTCACTCCTGCACGGACATATCCGACATCTTGCTCCAGCGCACTGACATGTCCGAGATATTTAAACCTAAATTAACCTGATGATATCTTCATATCTCACTCAGGAGTCAAAGGAACCTTTAAGCTCGACAGAAATACTGATTTGATGTATATTGTGATATATATCGATATCGACTGATATGAAAAAACAAATTGTGATAAGACTTTAATCCATATCGCCCAGCCCTAGTAAGGTCTAAAAATATTGGGCAATGAAAAAAAAAAAAAACTGGGGTCCTTGAAAGTCATGGAAAAGTTATTGAATTTTCTCCATGAAAATGTGTGGGAACCCATGATATATACATCATGTTCAGCACATCTCTGTAAACTTTATGACCTACCTCGACTGCATCTCCGTTTAATATTCTCTATATACCCCAGATCGCCTTTAAGCAACCTCCACACAACAGATGTGAGCTCATTAGATGTTATTGGTCGCCAGGTGTAAACGCAGGAAGGCAGAGCAATAACACCCGAGATGTTTCCCAGTCGAGGACTCGACCAGTCAAAGTCCGGCTCCTCACTTGAGCCGGCGGGTTTCTTTGTTCGTGCAGAATCGGGTCCCTGAGCCTTTCAGTCTCTCTTTTGTTGTGCTTGTTGAACATCGGCGCTCTCTGTGATTCTGAGCCGCCGACATCTAAAGCTGACACTCTCCGCTGACGCTGCAGATGAAGCAAACACTCGAGAGTTTGAAGTCGAGCTGAAAATGTCTCAACGTGACACGGTGTGCTCTGCACTTAGCCGCTTTATCCTCTCCAGATAAAATAAAAGCAAAAATACAGGAATAAAACCGACTGCAGGTTTGATTTTCATCCATGTTAACCCTGTGAAGCCTGAGCAAAGTGGCTTAATGTGAAGAAGGCAATGAGCAGCTTAAAAAATACAAGAATTTAGCACAAAAAAAGAAAGAAACAAGCAAACAAACAAGGAAATTACCTGAAGACGTGCTTAAAAATTATAATAATTTTCTGAAACATAATTTATAATACATAATTATAGTAATTATAAATACAGTTATTGTTATAATAATTTTCCCAAGCTTAGATATTTTTTTTGTTTTTTTTCTAAATCTGCTTATTTCCTGTTATTTGTGATACATGTCTGACCAAAATGCTCATTTTTGAAAGAAATCCAGATTAATGAAAAATGTGAAAGGCAGCAAAAGAAAAGTGGTGTCAGTCCAGGTTTGTAATGGTTAAATTGCCTGAAGTCAAATTTAAGAAATCTTGTGTGTGCTTGGATTTTTCCCGCCAAAATCTCTGAGTTTGAGTTTCTTTTGGTCGTTTGACTCGTGAAACAAATTCAACACTGTGCATTTTATTAGATATTAGTCATTTTAAAACATGTTAAACCACTAAATGTTTGCGCTACTGAGAGAAATTGTTAGAAGATGTTTTTTATTTAAAGTAGAAACTGCTCACTGTGATCTCGTCTGTCGGTGTAAAAGCGATCAAAATCCCCAAAATGTTGTCTTTAAAAATTGCCAAAAATGTTCAAGAAAAACAAGAAGAAAAAGAAATTCTTTCAAAATTGCAAAATCTTAGGGTGCCCAATAGCCCATCTGCCCCGCGTACAAAGGCTTGTCCTCGCTGCAGCGGCCGTGGGTTCGATTCCAGCCTCGGCCCTTCGCTGCATGTACCCCCCTCTGAAGCGAAAATCCCCCTATTTATCTAAAAAATAAAAAGCCTAAGTTCTTTCTTTGAAAATCGCCAAACATTTTCACAGAAAAAAGCCAAAATCTGTAGAAGAAAAAAAAGCCAATTTACTATCTTTTAAAAAATCACCGTAATTTACGAAAAAATTATTATTTAATAAATCGCCCCCAAAAATAAAATAAAAACAAACACTGACCAAATGTTTTACAGAAAACATGCCTACCTGTTTTTTTATCATTAGAAAAAATGCAGATTACTTTCAGCTAAAGTTGCGTGCCTCGGCCCTAAAGCCCGCCCCTCCTCTGTGCATAAATAACAAACAGTCCCTATGTTACATTCAAATACTCAGTCAGGTTCTTAATTCATTATATTTCAAAGTAACATGTTTTAAAAAGCTGTTGTAAACTATTGAAAAAGAACCTGGAAATTTTGCCTGGAAAGTCATGGAAATGTCATGGAAAATGTGTTGGTAAAATGTGTTTGAACCCTGAAAGGGTGTTTGCAGACAGCATGTTTCGTGTTGTTGGAGGAAAAACGCGGCGGGTTGTTTGTTCCGCCTCAGTAACGAAGGAGCGAGTTCTGCTGTCGGAGGAAAAGTTTGACGTCTGCCGCGTTTCTGCGATGGCGGTATTTATGTGGAGATAATGCGGAGGCTCCGTCTGAAGAGCCGGCAGGAGAATAGAGATGAGCATCTGTAAAAAAGCCTCCACACAAGCACATTTCTAAAGCCGCTGGACGTCTGACGCACACAGACGAGACGTTAATGCACGGACTGAAAAAAGAAATCAGTGGAGAGTGAATCAGGCGACTCTCTTTTCAGCCCGCAGACGCGCTTTCATTACGAAGTTTGGCAAAATGATTTGACTTCAAATCAACTCTCGGCATCTGTTTTCGGCTTTTGTTCGTCTGTCAGAGAAGAAGTTGGTCTGGATTTTATTTTACACTAAATTATGGGAAGTTTTTGGAAAAATGTCCTGCTGTGAGACTCCACCGGAGCTGCTGGAAATTAAGGATCCATCAATGTTGGTTTTTCAGGGTCGATACAAATACTGATTATTACTTAATGAGACCGATGACTGATAATAGGAACCGATATGCATTTACAACAAAAATATTTAGAATATATACATTTTCAATTTCAATTTGAGGATATTTTTAATATTTTAGAAAGTTTGTAGGATTTTAGGACCTGAATGACTTAGCTCATCACTTTATTTTTATTGTGAATTAAAAAATGTTGGGGGGGCCACCCGGGATCCCGTCGGGGTCCAGATTTGTCCCCCAGGCTGTTTATGTCTGTCTTGCACTAACGTGTGCACACTTTTCCTCATTTGAACATTTCTCACGTCTCCTCTCTCTCTGTCCCGCCTGCAGCTTTTTTCAGACAGAAGAGGTCGAACAACAAGTCTCACAAACCGCTTTGCTCCGAGCAAACTTCGACTTTCTGCCCTGCAGTTTTTGGAACAAGATGTTAAAAAATCAAATATTGATGTAATACAGAAATACTCAACGTGCTCTGCTTGGGGGCCCCTTTTACAAAATGACAGGAGGACAAGGGCCAGGGACAGGAGCCCCAAACATGCTTCTATAAGATTACAGGACCTTTCTTGGATTTTAGGACGTTTATAGGATTTTTATGATGTTTTTAGGATTTTGGGACATTTCTCAGATTTTAGTATGCTTCTAGGTATTTAGGACATGTCTGCGATTTCAGGACATTTTGGGATTTTTGCAAATTTTGTAGTAATTGTAGGACATTTATAGGATTGTAGGGAATTTCTCCGATTTTAGGACATTCGAAGAATTTTTGGACATTTCTGGAATTTTAGGACAATTCTCAGATTTTAGGATGTTAACAGGATGTTAGGACATTTATAGGATTTTAGGACATTTCCAAGATTTTAGGACATTTATGGGATTTTATCAAATTTTGTAGGAATTTTAGGACATTTCTAGGATTGTAGGGAATTTCTCGGATTTTAGGATGTTAACAGGATGTTAGGACAATTTTAGGATTTTAGGACATTTCTAAGATTTCAGAACATTTACAGGATTTTAGGGCATTTATAGGATTTCAGCAAATTTCCTAAAATTTTAGCATGTTCTTGGTATTTTAGGACATGTCTGCGATTTTAGCACATTTGGGGATTTTTGGACAGTTTTTGAAATTTAGCAAATTTTGTAGGAATTTTAGGACATTTCTAGGATTGTAGAGAATTTCTCGGATTTAGGACATTTCTCAGATTTTAGGATGTTAACAGGATGTTAGGACAATTTTAGGATTTTAGAACATGTACAGGGTTTTGGGACATTTCGAGGATTTCGGGACATTTCCAAGATTTTGGGACATTTCTAGGGTTGTTGGACATTAGCGGCTCGGGTACTGTGAATCACTTTATTTTAATTGTGAATTATAAAATGGTTGTGGGGCCACCCGGCATCCTGTTGGGGGCCGGTTTTGTCCCGCAGGCTGTAAACTGCGTATTTCTGTCCTGTACATTGTGCACACTTTTCCTCATTTTCACGTTTATCACGTCTCCCCTCCCTCCCTCCCTCTGACTGCAGGTTTTTTCAGGCCGACCTTTCAGCACAAACAAGGTCGAACAACAAGTTTGACAGTTTGTAAAAAGCAAACTTTGACTTGATTTCTTGTTTTTTTTGTCAGGTAGTTGTTGAATTATTTGCTGAGTCAGCAGTAAAGAGCCGAGCAGCGACACAGCGAGGATCTGCTGGGCTCAAACCGGAGGCTCACAGTTGGTGGTTAACACTTTAAAGCCCGACGGCGGCCTCAGAGGACCAAACCCGGTTATAAACCTCACTTTGTTTACACCCGCAGCTCCGCTCAGGCTCTGAGCCGGCAGGTACGACCACTTCCTGTCTGAATCGCTCACCGCGTTTCTGCTAAAATAAAAAACAAATCCTCCGTAAAGATGACCTCTGCTATGCAAAGACAGAGTTCCTAAAATGTTTTAACCCTTTGAGACCCCACCCAGTTTAATTTCTTTTTAAAAAATAAAAAAACAGCAACTTGGCAAGAAATGTCCCACAAATGGTGAGAAATAAGTAAAAGGTAAAAAGAAAATGACGTCAAAATCTGTTTTTACTAAAGAGGAGGGACTATTAAAAAAGAAAAGATAATAATAATAATGATAAAAATAATAATGTAATAATTTAAGAGTTTGCTAAGATTCTAGGAGGTTCTTCAATTTTAGGACATTTCTAGAACTTAAGGATGTTTCTAATAATAATAATATATAATACAATAATTTAAGATGTTGCTAGGTATTATAGTTATTATCATAGATTTTGCATATATATACACATTACATTTTCTTTATATCCTTTTTTTAGATTTTCTTTTTTATTACTTCTGTATTTTATCTTAAATTAAAATGTTTAAAGTGAATATTTTATTCTTCCTTTATGTTAATTGTTTCGCACCAAAATCAAGTCAGATTTTTTGAAAATGCAAACATACTTTGCAGTAAAATCAGATTCTGATTTTAGGACGTTTCTATGATTTTAGAAGGTTTCTCAGATTTTTGCACATTTCTATGACTTTGGATTTGAAGACATTTATAGGATTTTCACTAAAGAGGTGGACTACTGAAAATAATTATCATAATAATCATTACAACAAAGAAGAAAATCCCAGAAAAGGATTTTTATAGTTATTATACTAAATTTATCTGAAATGATATTATAGAGCAAAAATATATACATGTATATTTTTTATTTTCATCACTTTTTGGGGCTTTTTTGTCTTTTTACTTTGCCTTTTTAAGCTTATTTTCTGCTAATTTTCTTGTAACTTGTATTGACCTTTTTTTTGCTGCATCTTGCTCGTTGCTGGTTTCCTCTGTTTTTGAAATCAATTTGCTCAGGTTTCACGGGGTTAATTAGCTGCAGCCCGAGTAGTTTCTTCCCAGTCCGGCTTTTTTAAAAAAAGCGGATTTATTTGTGAGATAACTTCCAAGCTGATAGCCTCTGAGACATTTTGTTGTCTCTGTCTTTCTTTCTGTTTGACTGTTTGTGTTTATTTTCCTTCGAGCGTCTGCGTCTCTCGTTTACTCGTCCTCTCCGTCTCCATCTCAGACATGACTCAGCCGGAGGGTCCTCAAACGTCCCCCTCGCTTCACTCTCCAGGCTGTTAAGTGGAACAGAAAATAGAGAAGAATAGAGAGGTTTTATTTTTTATTTTTTATTTTTTATTTTCTGGGTGAAGCTCTGAGCTCGGTTTTTCAGTGTTTGCCGCAGAGCTGTTCAGACAGGATTCGGGCTGCAGACGCTCAGTGAAACTTGAGGGTGATTTAGTGCTGCAGCGACTACGGGCTTCCCGCCGTAATGCATCACCACCACCGTCTCTTCATCGGAGACATTTCTGACTCCGGCTGAACACCTGCAGAGGTGCACAGAGAGAATCTGCGTCCATTGTCTCTGTGAAAGACGCTAATAACGTCCACGCTGTCTGAGGCACAAAGACGCCGTTTTTTTCCATGAATTTGCTCTGACTCTTTTGACCCGTTGACTCACGCCTGAATAATCTCTGGGTTTCTTCTCCTCTCAGTCCCATTGAATTTCTGACATTTTAGTCGACACAATACGTTTTCACACGTTTGATTCTGCGGCGTACTCGTGCTGCGGTTTCTCTCCACGCTGAATACAGAAAAGAACTTCATATTTTCGTTTTTTTTCCCTTTAGGTTTGAAGTCTGCTGCAGAGAACTGGGAGACACTTCAGCAGCAAAGGTGCAAAATGATTTTTTGGGTTTCATTTATTTTTTTATTCCTTTTGCTGCCGACTTCACGGTCGTCGTCCACAAACGGACAATCTGTGGACGGCGTGTCCCGCAGGAGTCTCAGTCTGACCGAAGTGTGTGTAACAAACCGCATGTTGACCGATGGTCTGTTCCTGTTTATTATTCTGATTCATCTTAATGCTGCAGGGCATTCGCACCGGGGCCCATAGAATGAGGGGCCCCACAGTGCGGGCCCCCAACAATATTTAGGCAGAAACTATTAATACAACTCTGATTCAGATTTCCGCCTCAGTTATAAAAACTAGAAATCACAAAATTATTTGTATATGCCTTTAAAAATCTTTTTTTTGTTTTTAAAAAATAGTTTTTAGCAATTTATACAAAATATGTTAAAAATAGATGCTCATACATAAACTATAGGTAAACTACAAAAAAGTACTCAATTAAATGAGTCATTTCTGGGATTTTATGATGTTTCCAGGACTTAAGGACATTTTGAGCGTTTGAAGACATTTCTAGAATTTTTGGCCATTTTAAGGACTTTAGGACATTTGTCTTTGGTATTTTGTTACATACGTATATGTGATGTTATCCAATGTCAAGTCTCTATATATGAGAGCAGTACATTTTGGACTGCGTTGTCATGCCAATGCGTTTTTTGCTGGGGTTTTTTTCCCCTTTTTTTTGTAGATATTATTATTATTATTATTATTATTATTAGTAGTAGTAGTAGTAGTAGTAGTAGTAGTAGTAGTAGTAGTAGTAGTAGTAATAAGAGTATTGAGTTAAATGATTGATATTATTTATTTATTTGACTTGTTATTGTGAAATCAATATTTTTATGTATTAATGTGTGCTTTGGCCCTTGTCCCTTTATCTACTTTCCTGTTCGCAGTCCCTGTAATTATTTTTGCACATTTATTAAGCCATATGAATATAAAGAACCAAGCTGTATGTAAGGCTGAGCGTGTAGTGTCCTTTATGTGCTCGAATTTATGTGTTTTATATCTCTTATCCATCATTTTGTATCCAGTTATTTTGCCAATGACTGTGATTTTAGTTTTATCTGTATAAAAATAATTAAGAAATCATAGAGTTCATAACAGACTAAATATTCTTAGACTGTAAATCAAAATCAGACTGCAGTTTTCTTCCACATATGAACCTTCACGGCTTCGCTGAGCCTCGCAGCAGACTGTTCTCAGATCAGCCTCTGGGCCGGAGAGTCTGCAGAGATGACGGAGGATCAGTCTCTTCCCGAAAAAAGCAGCACTCATACAGCGAGAGGCCCCCCCTCATTTATCTGCTCCGCTGACACCTCACCGCTGCGTCTAAAACACGATTTTAACGTCTGATTAACAACAAATCGTATAACACGCATCGTCCTCTTCTCTCCTCTGCAGGTCTGCAGCGAGTCCAGCTGCTCACTTTATGATCTCTGCAGCCTGAAACACACAGGTGAGTATCCAAACCTCCACTAAACACACAGGTGAGCATCCAAACCTCCACTAAACACACAGGTGAGCGTCCAAACCTCCACTAAACACACAGGTGAGCATCCAAACCTCCACTAAACACACAGGTGAGCGTCCAAACCTCCACTAAACACACAGGTGAGCTGCCGGGTCCACACACACACACACACACACACACACACACACACACACACACACACACACACAGGTGAGCTGCCGGGTCCACACACACACACACACACACACACACACACACACACACACACAGAGCTAAAGTCTGTCTGTCCAAACAGAGACACTCGTCTTTTGCAGAAAAACAGAAAGACAGGAGACCGGTCGCAGGTGCATACGTCTTTCCAGGATTTGGGGTTATTTCTATGATTTTAGGACAATTTTAGGATTTTAGGACATTTCAAGGATTTTTGGGCATTTCTGGGATTTAATTATATTTCTAGATTAAGATGTTTTGGGGAGTTTTAGGACAGTTGTAGTGTTGTAGGACACTTTTATGATTTAGGACATTTCAAGGTTTTTAGCACATTTTGATAAACGAGGTCTGTTTTGATAAACGAGCTCTGTTTTGATGCTGTTTTATTCACTCTGACTCCTCATGGAGACTAAAAGTAAAAAAAAATCACAGTGTGACTTTATTTTTATTGTGAATTAGAAAAAAGGGTTTGGGGCCACACGGCACCCGGTCAGGGGCCAGATGTGGCCTGCGGACCATAAGTTGAGTGTCCCTGGTTTATGGTACCGTACAGGTGTGTGTTTTAGCCTCGAGTGAACACACAGGTGCAGTATGTTGGTCCGTCACCACCCACACACACTGACGTCGATCCGTCTGAACTAAATCCTGAATCTCCAAAGTAAATAAACATCGAGTATCGCCCGTCTCTGCAGCCTTTCGAGCTGAACTCACGGCCTGAAACCTGCCCCGCCTCACACGGCAGACAGACGTAGCTGGCGGCTAAAGAGCAGGATATTTCCTTCAGATGGAAACGGGAGCGAGTATCGGATTATGATTGATCAGGTGGCCGCAGACGGGCCTGGAAATGAACGCTAATGCCGTCTGCTGCCTGCCGGCGTCAGCGGCCGATTGTTTGCTAACACGCTCGCCGTAAGAAGCTGATAATAAATCCGAGTGTGTCTGTCAGCAGCTGTGAAAACAGCATTAACACGCTGCACCATGAAACGATACGTTTGCTGATGCGTTTCCGTTTCTGTGAATGTTTCTGCAAACAGAAGAAGAGGAGCAGCAGGAGGGAGGCTGCGTGATTTTGGCAGCAGATTGTAATTCAGATACACTGAGAGAAAACTCCAAAAATCTGTCCTGGTATGGAGACGGTCCACTCACAGCTCATTTCAGAGAGACGCCGCTCCTATCGGCTGCTGTCCCTCTTAGCGTGTTTTCATTCTGAGGTCAAATGTCGCCTCTTTGACAGAGATTTCGGCGTAAGATCCGAACACCAAAAGCCACCTTTCACGTCTGCATGATACGCCGCTGGACAGCGTCAGCCGAGTACGCTGCCGCACAGAGCGGTTCACCGCGTTTTTACACGCCGCCTTACGGTCGAATTGCTCGTGCCGCAGCAGCGTGATGCACAAACGGACGACTTCAGTCAACACTTCCCCCGTGACAAGATTTTACGCCAATCAGTGCTTTCGCTGTTTCACTGTAGCAGCCGCTGTTACGGATGTTGCGCAACAGGATCTCGTTCGGACATTAGGACCTCTGTCGGGGGTTTTGGGGGATCCTCCGCTGGCACTTTTTTGATAAAAAGCTCTTTTGTGATGCTGTTTTATGCACTCTGGCACCTTATGTACACTAAAAGTACAAAAAATAATTCCCAGTGTCAATCACTTTATTTTACTGTGAATTAGAAAGTTTTTGGGGCTCCACCTGGCACCGTACTGGGGACCTGATCTTTGAAAATAATCAGTGAGGCAGCGACCGAGCCTTCAGAGGTGCAGACCAGATTTTACAGCATGTGTTGTCCTGTGTTTAAGGACGTTTCTTGGATTTTAGGATGTTTCTCAGATTTTAAGATATTTCTCGGGTTTTAGAGTCTTTTAAGGATTTTACGATGTTTCTAGAATTTTGGCATATTTCTAGGATTTTGGGATTTGTAGGATTTTAAGATATTACTTTTTTAGGTTTTTTGATGTTTATAGAATTTTAGGACATTTCTTTGATTTCAGGACGTTTCTTGGACATGAGATTTAAGGACATTTGTAGGATTTTAGGATGTTTCTCAGATTTTAAGATATTGCTTGGATTGTGGAGGGTCTTTGTAGTTTTTTTTTGATGTTTCCAGAATTTTAGGACATTTCTTTGACATTTCTTTGACACTTCTTTGAGCTCTGTTTTGATGCTGTTTTATGCACTCTGGCACTTACGGAGGCTAAAAGGACAAAAACGATTCCCAGTGTGACTCACTTTAAGTTTATTGTGAATTAGAAAACGGTGTCCTGTGTTAGTGCACCAGCCGTTTGGCCTTTTGAACGTACGGACCCAATTTTCGGGCATGCGTCGTACTGTGATACGACGCTGTGACTCCTCTTTTGAACCTCCTCGAGCTCTTCGCAGTGGGACAGGTGTGCAGGTGAAAGAGGACACCAGGCCACCGGGACGTGGACGTCCTCCTGACAGTTTCAGTGTGTCTGAGGCGTGTTTACGTCTCCTCCCGCCGGCTGACAGATGCGGGCTGCGACCTTTGATCGTTGTTTCTGGCGGAGGGTCGCTGATTGAATCCGCGCTGTCACTGAGCCTCTCATTATCGTCACGTCACAAAACCCATAATTCAGCTGGTGCTGACGTGTGAGCGCTCGTTATTCCCGCCGACCCAAAGCCTCGAGTGCTCTTTAGGTTGAACAAACAGCTGCGAACGCGCCGTGTGAGCGCTCCCCCCGAGGAGGCGTGTTGATGTTCATCAGCTCGGCGGCGAGCGTCATTACAGCAGGCCACAAGCTGCGCTGCGGCATCATGGGATTACCGCCACCCCTCCCTCCCTCCCTCCTCGCCTGGCTTCACGTCACGCGTGTTTTTTTTATGCTGCGTGATTTCAGAGGTGTTTCACCTCTGAAGCCAATACGAGCGGCGCGTGAGCGTCACGGCGTGAGCAGAAGTGTGAGCTCGCTGCAGGCGGCCGGCGGCTCATCTGCCTACATGTCAGCGCTCGCTGCCAGCCGGCTGAATTCAGAGCGCGAGAGGCTGATTCGATGAAAGCTCATTCAGGCGCTCCGCACGCGATAAATGGAGGATGATTGATCGCTCTAAAGTTGATTCTGTCTCTTTTAACAGCTTTTCTGTCGCTTCCTCTCAGCCTAATCCTCTCCTCCTCTTCGCTGACTTCTTTTATTCTCCTCGGGTCTTATTTTCCTCGTTTCCTCTCCTCTCTGTTTCCTCCTCTCCTCTTATTTTCTCTTGCATCCTCGTTCCTCTCCTCTCCTCCTTTCCTTTCTTGTCCTCCCCTCTCTACCTTTTCTTTGCTCTCGACTTTCGAATTAAGTCTGTTTATTATGACAGAAAAATGTTATGAGAATAAAGTCGTAGTTTTTAAAGAAAAGAAAGTTGTGATTTTACAAGAAAAAAAGCAATTTTATGGAAAAACTCAGAATATTATGAGAATAAAGTTGTAATTTTACGAGAATTAAGTTGTATTTTTACAAGAAAGATGATATTATATCATGGAAATAAACATCCTGCATTTATAGTTTGCTGGAAATTTCAGTTTAATAAAATCTTGTAAAATTGCAACTTTACTTTCATTAAATCACGACTTTTTTCTCAAAATCGAACATTTTTTCTGTAACATGTCACACGTCTGTCGTATGTGTCCTCTGTTGTCTTCTTTCCATCCTTCTTTCTTCTCCTCTTTCATTGTTTTCTCTCCTCCTCTTTTTTATCCTCCCCTCTACTTTTCCTTTGCTCTCGTCTCTTTTTTCCTCTTTATATCCTCTATTTTCACATCTTCTCCTCTCTCTCTCTTCTCACTGTTTCCACCTCTTTTTCCCTCCGTCCTTTTCCTCTTTTCTATCCTCCTCTTCTCTTTTCTTTGTCTCTCTCCCATTCCTTGTTTCCTCTTTTCCTGTCCTCCATCCTTGTTTCCTCTCCTCTAATTTCATCCCTTTCTATCCTCTTTTCTCCTTTCGTTTTTCTTTCCTCTTTCCCATCCTCTCATTTTTTCCTCATCTCCTCTCCTGCCTCCCTTTTTTTTACTCCTTTCTTCTCCTCTCCTCTAATTTTTGTCTTCTCTTTTTCTTTTTCTCCTTTTTTCTTCCTCTTCTAACGTCTCTCTATCCTACTCTCCTCTTGTAGTGTCTTTTTATCTCCTTTTCCTCTTTCTGTCCATCTTTTTTATCTTTTTTTGTTTACCTTTCCCTCCTTTTTTTCCCTCTCCCATTCTTCTTCTCCCCGTCTTTCCTCTTTCTTTTTTTTTCTGTCCTCTCTTTTGTCCTCCTCTCCTCTCATCTCATGGTTTCTTTTTTCTCCTCTCCTTCGTTTTATCTCTCTTCCCCCTCTCCTTTTTGCCTTTTTGTTTTGTTTAGCTTTCAATCTTTTCCTCCTCTTCCACTTTCTCTTCTTCCTCTCATCTCTCCTTTTTCTTTTCTATCCTCTCATTCCTTCACCCCCCCCTCCTTTTTCTATACTTTTCCTTTAATTTATTCTCCCTTTCCCTCGTGTTTTCCCTCTATCTCATTTTTGAATCCTTTTTTTTAACCTCTTTTTGTTTTTATCTTTTCTCCTCCTCTCCTTTCCTCCTTTTCTTCTTCTTCCCATCTGTCTGGTCCGACTCCTTTTTCACCCCGTCTCCTCTTTCTATCCTTTTCTTTTATTTACTCTCGTCTTTCCTCGTGTCGTCCCTGTATCTCTCCACTTTTCTTTCTCTTCCTCTCTCTCTCATAATGTCCTCCTCTCCTTCATTTCTCCTCTCTTTCCTCTCCTCTGACCTTGTTTCCTTTCCTTGTATGGTTTCTTTTTCCTCTCCTCTCTTCATTTTGTTGACCTTTTCTCCTTTCTCTTTCTTCTCCTCTTTTTCTCTCCATCTTCTGTTTTCTCTTCTATCTTCTCTCCTATATCTCCTCATTTGTCCTCTCCTCTTTTTCTTTTTGTTTACTCTCTCCTCCATCTCTTACTCCCACTCTCTTTCTCTTCTTATCATTTCATCTTTCCATCTTTTTTTATTGTCCTCTCCTCCCTATCTTTGCTCCATCCTCTTCTCCTCCCTGTATCTCCCCTCTCTCTCCCTTCCTCTTCCTCCCACTCTTCATCATTGTGTCCTCCTCTCTCGTCTAATCATCTCTCCCTCCATCCTCCTCCTCCTCCTCCTCCTCCTCCTCTTCTCTCTCTCTTATCTCTGGCCTTCTCTTTCCTCTCAAATCTTCCTCTCTCCCTCTCTCTCTGCATCTCCTACTCTTTCCTTTCATCTCTCTATTAGCCTCCCTCTCTCCTCCTCCTCCTCCTCCTCCTCCTCCTCTCTTTCAGCAGTGGAGAATCGGTGAACGGCAGCAGCGGCAGCAGCAGAGTCACTCAGCACGCCGACGACTCGCATGAAAGTGAGGACCTCTCTTTTTCTTTCTCTCACCCCTTTTTGTCTTCTTTTTTTCCATCACATCCTCTTCCTCTTCTCCGCTCTTCTTTCTTTTGTTTTTCCTTTTCCACTTTTCCACCCTTTTCTTTTTTCGTCTCATCTTTCGGAGTGCGGCAGTCTGAGGGTCTCATGCATTTCAAACAGGGTTTCTGTCCTTGCTCCAACTACAGCATGTAGACGAGTGCTTTTACAATTTTTTTCCTTTTCTATATATATATATTTTTTTGCGTCTTGTTGGAAATAAGTAGGCCAGTCTTGTCGCTTTATTGCAGCATGTGGATATTTCTGGATATTTCAGCAGGTCGGACTTTGAGTCCCAACTTAAATCATGCAAATCCTTCTTTCGGTGGCAGATGTGTTGCAGCGGCAGATGAGGCAGTTTGCTTTTGGGTACAGTGTTATGAAATATTGAGCGCTGCTGTGAGCGTTTAAGACATGCACGAGTATTTCTTTATTTATAGAGATTAAAATTATTTTGTGGCCGGTGAGGATTTTATTTTTTTCTGTAACCAAAGAGACATCTGGCAGATTCTCTCCTTTGCTTTGCTCTCTGTGTTTCTCTCATTCATTTCTTCATTTTTTCTGTTATTTCCTCACTGGACGGCACAAAGACACTCTGCGGCGAGCGCACAGGAGTTGACACAAAACATGGGGATCCTACCATAAGACGTTTAACCAGGATGGACTTATCGGATGTATTCACGGCCACGATTCCGGCCAGTTGGCCGCCAAACTCTTCATTGGAGAACCACACCTCCTTCTCCTCCTCCTCCTCCACGAGGTCTCCTCCTCTACCTCCTCACTCGCAGGTGGCGTCGGTGTTCATCGTGCTGGTGGTCACGGTCATCATTCTGGGGACCGTGGTGGGTAACGTGCTGGTCGTGGTGGCGGTGTTCACCAGCCGAGCCCTGAGGCCGCCGCAGAACCTCTTCCTGGTGTCTCTGGCGTCGGCGGACATACTGGTGGCGACGCTGGTCATCCCCTTCTCCTTGGCGAATGAGGTGAGGAAACAGACTCTCATCCATCTCATACAATCTGTATCTGGACATCTTTTCTCAACAGGTTACAGAGCTGAAAATGCAGCTGGATCATCAGCCAGAACGTGGAAATAACAGTAACGTTATCGCCAAGAAAAACAAACAAACAGATTTTGGACTCAATGATCGAGCGAATCAAAAGGTTAAAGGCATCACTAAAGTTCTCAAAGGTTTCTGAATCTCTGCACCGAATTTCAGTGAAATTCATCCATCAATCATCGAAACATTTCTGTCAAAAGCATCAACTTTCTGGTATCAGAGGATCTCCAAAATCATTAGGATACATCCTCAGGGTAACATGAATGTCTTTACTAAATTTTATAGAAATTCATCCCAGAGTTGTCAAAACACTCCGGAAAAACCTCATGATGGTGCTAAAGAAAACAGTCGTCCTCTGGGACGACAGATTTTCCATCCAGTAGTTGTAGATATTTTGGGCAAAAATGTAAAAACTCTTCAAAGTTCACAAAGAATTTCTACACCAGATTTCATAAAGATCCATCCAGCTGTTGTCGAGAAATTTCAATCAAAAGCAAAAACCTTCTTGTGTCAGAGGACCTCCAGAATCATTCGGATATGTCTGCATGACCCATGATAGTGCAAGACAAAACGTTAAAAGTTCTCCAAAATTCACAAAGAATCTCTGCACCAAATTTCATGAAGATCCATCCATCAATTATCGAGACATTTCAGTCAAAAGCTTCAACCTTCTGGTGCCCAAAATCATCAGGAAACATCCTCTGGGGAAAACGAAAATATTTAATAAATTTCATGGCAATTAATCCAGGAGGTGACGAACATTTTCAGTAAAAATAAAAAATAAAAAATCAACCTCATGGTGGTTCTAGAGAAAATAAATCTTCCATCCAATAGTTGGTGAGACATTTCAGTCTGGATCAAACTTTTGGTCCAACAGACGAGTGCGATCGCTGAAATCGTGTTCAAAAATGTTGAGACGTCACTCAGCTCCACCTCTTTCAACTCCTTCAAGTCGAGATCTTTCTCTGCAGAGGAAAATGTTGGAATTGTACGTTTCTGCAAACCACGAATGCTTTACATTTGTACGTTTTATATGTATCATACCAACAACAGACGCCGCTGAACTGCAGACCAACAAACAAGCTTCAAAAGCAGTTGTTTTTTAGCAAGTGGTTGCTGTTTTCAGTGGCAAAACAGATATTTTTTGGTGACCCATCACCGCGTTTCCTGCAGCATTTCGCGTCACAAAAAATGGTTATTTTTGACCGAGACATCACTGGATTTCCTGCTGGGATTGTCCTCCTAAACATATTTTGCACCAAAACTCGATCTTTTCCTCACCATCACCAAGTGGTTTTAGTGCCAAGACGTAACCAAACGGCACCGCGGTGTCGTTAAAACATTTTTTAAAGCTTTTTTAAGTTTCAACATATTTGTTAAATAACAAAGTGCAAATGTAGAATTCCCGTTTTCAGGAATCCGACATTTATGCCGACATTTATTCCAGAGATTGTTTTGCTTTTTCCCGGCTGGCAGGGAACGTTCCCACAACATTGGCTAATGTTACCTACAAGTCCAAAGTTTAAGGATGTTCTAGGAACATGAGGAAAACTGAAAATGTCCTAAAATCTTAAAAATGCCCTAAAATCCTAAAAATGTTCCTAGATCCTAGAAATGTTTGATACTAGAAATGTCCAAAAATCCAAGAAAATTTATTTTATCCTCGAAACATCCTAAAATGTTAGAAAAACCCTAAAATACAAAACATGTCCCTAAATCCTAAAAACGTGCGAAGATCCTCGATACGTCCTAAATTCATAAGAATGTCCTAAAATCCTAAAAATGTGCTAAGAAACTAAAAGTCCCAAAACTGTCCATAAATCCTAGAAATATGCTAAAATCCTTGAAATTTCCAAAATTCATAAAAGTGTCCTAAAAGCCAAGAAATGCCTTTAAATCGTAGAAACCTGCTAAACATTCCTAAAAATGTCCTAAAAATGTGCTAAAAAACTCCCAAAGATGTCCTAAAGTCCTAAATACATGCTAAAAAATGTCTTAAAATCCTTGAAATGTCCTAAATTCAATAAATGTCCTAAAATCCTAAAAATGTCCAAATGTCCTAAAATGTGCTAAGAAACTAAGGGTCCAAAAATGTTTTTAAATCAGAGAAACATGCTAAAGTTCTTGAAATGTGTTTAATTCCTAGAAATGTCCCAAGTTCCTAAAAGTATCCTAAAATCCCCCAAATGTGCTTAAATACAAGAAATGTGCTAAAGTCCTACAAATGTTTTTAATTCCCAAAAATGTGCTAAAATCCTAAAAATGTGCTAAAAAAGTAAAAGTCCTAAAAAATGTCAGAAAAACCTACAAATATCCTAAAATCCTAACGGCCGCTGCGTCTGGCCCCTGGCCTCCTGTCAGTGCAGACGTGTTTCTGCTCTGCAGGAACATTCGGACTCCGTAAGAACGTCTCTTTACCGCTCTGCTTTATGAGTGAAGATTTACTGATCCGAATTTTCGATTACCGTCTGAGATTTAATCAAAACTCAGATGTTCTCAGGAGAACCAAAGACAATTATTCCGATGGTTCCATCTCAGCAGAGCCTCATTTCACACAAACACAAACGGAGAATAAAACCCAGCAGAAAGGCCGGCGCAGCATCTTTCACACGCTGCACTGCAGCTGAAAACCTCCAATATTTACTCTTTTATCAGCTGCCAGAGAGGAAACACATGAAGAGGTAAATCTGAGAGTTTTCGCTTTAAACCGAGTTGATTTGGACAGCGGAGTGCATGCTGTGGAGGAGCGTGATGGATATTTTACAGTCTCTCTCAGCTGTGGAAAGACTGTCGGCTTAAATAATATTGCAGAGGGCTGATGTGAAACCACGGGGGCAAACACGCTGAGAGCTTTCTCTGCAAACTAAAAACAGTTGACGCCGACGTGGCGGTAATGAGATATCGACTGAGTTGTTATTTTCAGGAAAAATAATCCTTTTGGCGCCTCGCTCAGGGCCGCTCTCCTCTGCGGGTCGTCTCTGGCGCTTGAATTAACATATCTTAATTGGCTTGTCGTCCCTCCAGGTGATGGGCTACTGGTACTTTGGGTCCACCTGGTGCTCCTTCTACCTGGCTCTGGACGTCCTCTTCTGCACCTCGTCCATCGTCCACCTCTGCGCCATCAGCCTCGACCGCTACTGGTCGGTCACTAAAGCCGTCAGCTACAACCGCAAACGGACGCCAAAACGGATTAAAGTGATGATCAGCATCGTGTGGCTCATTTCCATCGTCATCTCCTCGCCGCCGCTCCTCATGTCGCACAAGGACGAGGATTTGGGGACGGAGGAGGAGGGCGACACGCAGAGGCAGGAGTGTCTCCTGAACAATCAGACGTGGTACATTTTGTCCTCCTGCCTCGTGTCGTTCTTCGCGCCGGGCGTCATCATGATACTCGTGTACTGTAAGATCTACCGCGTCGCCAAGCAGCGAGCGTCCACCGTGTTTGTGGCGAAGAACGTGCTGGAGCGGCAGCCGTCGCAGTCCGAGACGTGCTTCGCGGGCACCACCAGGACTGGCCAGAGAAAGGGAGCCGGCTGCGGTATCTCCCAGTACGAGCTGGAGAGCCCGCGGCCCGCCAACCGCCACAGCTCCTCCAACATGGACAGCAACAGCAGCCGCAGAGGAGAGCTGGACGACATCGACTTGGAGGAGCGAACGTGCGACGCCGCCGTAAAAACAACCTCCTCGTTTTCGCTCCGCTTCCCCAGGAGAGCCGGCGGGAGCGTGAAAACGGAGGACGCAGAGGGACAGTCTAACAGGTTGAAGCCTCCTCTTCCTCCTCCGTCCTGCGCCTCCATATCGTGGGCGTCCTCCGAGAACTGCTCCCACCACTTCCTGCTGCCGTCGCCGCTGCCGCTCCGCAGCCGGCAGATGTCCCTGTCCAAGAACAAAGTGGCTCAGATGAGGGAGAAGCGCTTCACGTTCGTCCTGGCGGTGGTGATGGGGGTTTTCGTCCTCTGCTGGTTCCCGTTCTTCTTCACCTACAGCCTGCAGGCCGTCTGCAGAGAGAACTGCACGATCCCCGACACGCTCTTCAACCTGTTCTTCTGGATCGGATACTGCAACAGCTGCCTGAACCCCATCATCTACACCATCTTCAACCGAGACTTCAGGAGGGCCTTCAAGAAGATTTTATTCCAGACTCACAAACGGACATAACAAGTGAATGTACAGTGGGAGGAACAAGTATTCAACATTTTCTTCTTTATTTTCGGTAAACATGTTTCTAATGCAGATATTCATATGAAATTTACACCAGACATCGATATTAACTCAATAAAACTACATAAATAAAGAAATCAAAACACCACAAACCATAAAGATCAGAATGATCACCTCATGGTTGTTTGCATCGGTGCACCAGTCAAGTTACAGTTGCAGTTTCCTTCCAAATGAGTGAAAACACGGACGCTTCACACACAGACGATCTCTAAAATCAGCAAAGTTTACAGATCAGAGTCGCCAGTTCAGAATCTGACCGAATTTCTCCCCTTCAGTTTCTGAGATATGATGCTGAGCAACGGACAGAAAAGTCTTTTGCAGAACATTTTGATGTCACAGTTGACAAGGTAGAAGGTAGATTTATTGCTCATTACTGAAGGTCGGCCCATCCAGCGCAACAGCTTGATCTGGGATGTTAGGGGTTAACCATGTCTCTGTGAAGATGTGATCAGAGTCTCTGATTTGCTGAGTGAGCCTCAATCACATCTCATTCACTTTACTCTCCTGTGAGCGGACATTAGCCAGAAGAAGGCTTGGTGGAGGAGCAGCTCAAGGTCCAAGTCGGGTCAGCCTCGCCCTGATGCCGGCTCTCCTCCCTCTCTTTTTCTTTCCATTTCGTTTCTCCTCTCTGGTCTGACTGGCCGCTCGGCGTATGCTGTTGGTGGAGATCCTCTCGAGGTCTGCTGCATTCAGTCCAAACCCCACACAACTAGAAAAACTTAGCAAAATGTAGCAAAAAAGAGGAGCAACCGGCTGTTGCATCTACATGCGCTGCCGTTGTCATGACCCATGACCTTTTGGATATAAAATGTCAGAACTTCATCATTTTATCCTGTTAGGGGCCAATCACACAGAGACGCATCACATCATATGTGACCGCTCAAAAAACTCTTTGGAAGCGCATCTGAAAAAAAACGGGCTGCGTGCGGTGGCTCATAGACTGTTTACAAAGATGGACGATGTGCCCCCACTTACCCCTTTAGTGAGGCTAAAATATGCGAGATACAGGTTTGCCATCATGCCCTGGTGACGTCATTCGGAGCTGGAGACTGTGCAGTAGCTTTATCTGCGGAGTTCCCACCAAAACACCCGTCCAACCAATCGCAAGCAGCCCCATTAAATGCGAGAGCACTGATTGGCCGTCACAGCTGTCAATCATGGCAGGAAAGCCTCTTTTTGTATAATCGAATAACTCATTAAAACCGAACTTATCATAATAACAAACACGTGAACAAACATCAGGGTGATATATATTTAAAATTATGTTACAGGAAAAAAAGAATTTGTGTATTTTTAAAAAACACTTTGCCCTTTTTTTTTTAAACCATTTTCTTATTTATTTATTTATTTTTGGTTTTTTTTACTTTTTTTGTTTATTTGTTGGTAATTTTCCAGTAACTTTTTACTAATTACTTGCTATTTTCCTGGTCCATGTCTTGTTAAGTTGCTCTTTGTCTTTTGTTTTTGACAGAAATCAAACCAATTTGCTTGGTTTCAAGGGGTTAATATCTGTGTCTGGTGTAAATTTAATGTGAACAGCTGCATTGAAAATATGTTTACTGAAAAAAAAAGTTGAATACCTTTTCCCCTGCTGTATGTGTGTTTGACGAACACAAACGTGTGTGCACACAGTTTCAATCCTGTTTTCCACTGTGCTGTCATACTGACATTAAAGGGCTTGCCATACAGCCTGCGTATTGATTTATTATTCAACCGCTCATGTATTAATTAAATAATCACTTTCAGTTCTAGTTGAAACCAGCCGAGGGAAGATGATTGTTTCACTCGGATGCTGTGTGCACTGTAAAACCTGATATGTTGATCTTATTTAAAATAATCTTGGAAACTGCCTTGAAAAAGGAAAGTAAATGTAACTATAAATCTCACTTAATGTTTACTTTATATCCAGCTGTTTAAAATGTAGCTGTATCCACTTAATTTTTGTGAAGTTGTTGCAACTTTAATTAGAAAATTGAATTGTTTTTTTTAAGTGTTAGTAGCTTCAGTAAACCAAGTTGATCTGACTTAACTTGATCATGACGAAGAGGAACGAAATGTGAAAAAATCCTGGAAATCTGAGAAATGTCCTAAAATTCCAGAAACTTTCTTAAAATCCAAGAAACTTGCTAAAACTAGAAAAATTTTTAGCTGTATTTACTTAACTTTGTAAAGTTGTTGCAACTTAAAAATGACAAGCGGAGTGACCTTGTGTTTTTTTAAGTGTTAGCAGTTTCAGTAAACAGACTTAAATTGATCATCGCAAAGAGGATTTTGCCAGTGAAGAAGTTCAGAGATCTGCGAGTTCTGTTTTAATAACGTGTTTCATAAAATACAAATATGACCGACCAGTTGAATAAAGATAAATAACGCAATAAACTTGGTTTAAACATGTAAGTTTTAAGTTACAACAACTTCACAAAATTAGGTGAATACTGCTTAATTTGAAGTAAATTTAACGATTAGATATAATGTTAAAATGTTTATCTGACAAGTCGATTTTACAAAAAAAAATCTAGAAAACTGATTTCCCTGAAAGGGAAAGTAAATCGAACTATTCTTTCATTATGCTTCCTTTATCTATTTGTAAGGTTTCCTTAAAATTCTGTTGTATTTACTTCATTTGTTAAGATGACTCAAAATAACAAATTAACTTTTTGTAAGTGATAGCCACTTAATCAAACCTAGTTAGTTTGACTTAACTCAAAAGTTGCGTTCAGTTAAGTCCGACTACCTCTGTTTACTTAAAAACTTATAATTTAATTATCATATCAAAACTTATATGATGATTTGCTATCATAAAGTACAAGTACATTTAAATAGTCTTTTTTAAGTTGCAACAACTTCACAAAATGAAGTAAACACAACTAAGGTTTAAGTAAACCTACACTGTAAAATCTGAAGTTGATCTTACTCAAAATAATCTTGGAGACCAGTTGAGATTATTTAAAATTCAGCAGAACTTTCTTAGATATGTGAAGTTGTTGCAACTTAAAAATGACAGGTGAAATCACCTTGTTCTTTCTAAGTGTGAACAACTTCTGTTAACTCAGTTAGTTTGACTTAACTTAAATTTAGGAGATCTGCGAGTTCTGTTTTATTAACATGTTTAATTAAATGCAAATATGACTGATTATAACCGGCAGAATAGATAGTATTTTTTTTACCTAAGATTTTGTTTACCTAAAATTTGGAAATATAGATATAATTAAACTTGTCATTTCTAAGTTGCAAAAACTTCACAAAGTTAAGTTCGTTTAACTAAAGTTTCGGTAAAGGTAACAATACATTTAAAGTCAACATAAATTAAGATTGATAGTTTTATCAATTACATTTTTCAAGGCAGTAAAAGTGAAATCAGCCTGTCAGGTTTTACAGTGCGTGCAGGTGTTTGCAGCTCTGATGCAACAGCGGTTCAACAGCGCGAGCTTCGCCTGCGTTTGAATCTTAATTAGCATAAAATGGCCGCAGGGCTGCGAATAACGTCCCCGCGGAGCTGCGAGGCGTCTCCTCGCTGCAGTCTGCAAACATTACATCGACACAGACGCAGGTTTAAAGAGAAAAACCAGCTGCGCTTTACAGAAACATACAAAGAGCTTGTGATGCGTTTGTGTGCCTCGCAGTAATTAAACACCGGCAGCACCCGGAGTTTAAACTTTAACTCGGAGGAGACTTAAAGCACAGAAAGGCGAACGAAAGTTCCCGGTTTTTCCACCAAGAAGCAATGTTGTGTTGACACTGCACGGCTCGGGGGCAAAAACATAAAAAATTCATGTGCAGCTAGCAGATGGGCCGAGCTGCCGTACAGAGAGAGAGAGGACAAAGAGACAGAAAAGAAAAGAGGGAGCTTCACTATCACCGAGGCGCCGAATAAATACAATCAACCTCAGGCTCCTACAACAATAGATAATTATGCTGTGAAGCTCGGGGTGAAACGACGGGACTCAAGGCCTTCGTCTCAGCTGACGAGATGCTTTTATCTTTTCAAACACAAAGCGGCGGCGGGAGGAGCAACAAGTCCAAGGCCGCGAGTGCTGTTACATCAGTCCGGTTGCCATGCAACGCGCACTTTGACCACAACTCAGAAGCTGCATAATTAAGTATCTCACCTGAGCTAATACAGAGCGGGACTCTCAGGTCAAGGACACATCCACTTGACCCTTTGACACCTGAACAAAGTGGCTTGCTTTCTTAAAAAAAAAAACAAAAAAAACCCACCAGAGAGCGGCGAGCAACTGATTAAGAAATGGCCCAATAATTAGCAAGAAATTAATCAGACATGCAAGAAAATTACTGGAAAATAGGGAAAAAATAAACCTTGAGAAAGTGCCAAAAAATATTACTTACTTTGTTCCTGTAACAATATTTTAAACACATAATTAAGAGAATCGTAAATATAATATTCTGGTAATTTTTCTCTATTTTTTTCATTTTCTTGTCACCATTTTTTTTTTTTTTTTCTCCAGTTTGTGGGATATTTCTGCCCAGTTGCCCCCAAAACTTTGTTGTCGTTGTAACCGTTTGGGCCTGGAGCGTTGGAGGCAGTAAAGTTAGCCAAGAGCGTACTGCCACACGTATCTGGGGTTTCCACGATGTTCGTTATTTATTACAAAACCACACGTCGACCTTACAAAGTCCGGTTGTACGGCTACTTTTCATCATGCATGCGCACATAGCGACGTTACGGTTCAGCTGAGAGGCTAAAGGACGGCAGGAGCTCGGTTACAGGCGTGCGTACATGGCGAGAGCGCTGCTCAACTAATTTCCAGGACAGACAAGGCGCCACCTAGTGACATAACTTAGTAACACCATATGTCTTAAAGGTACATCCCACAATTTTGGCTGTTACATCGTGTGAACAAAAGGTCAAAACGCAACAAAAGTTGCACATTTCTCATGCAAGAACCGTGTAACAGCTCATGAGTTATCTCTGAACTCTGCGATGAATGATATTTTGGCAGGATCGGAGAGAAGAATTACACAAAATCTGCTCGTCCTCAGTTTTTCTTTACAACAAACCATCGTCTTAGTTGAACTTTTGCAGCACTGGTGCAAAAAAATCAGTATAGCTCTTTTGTTATTACTTTCACAGCTGCAGTGTTGAACATGCACTTTTAAAGCTCCACCTGATGTACGTCTGCAGTTCAAGCAGGTCACGTTATTAACATTTTACATAAGCTGATTGTAGCGCTGCAGCTAATGCAGTTGATCTCCGGGGAGTCATTAGAGAAGGACAAAAAACCACCAGAAACAAATCTGCATTTCTCAGCTGTAGTGTTATTGAGGGCAGACACTGTTACGTTACGGATCGTTTTGTCAGCACGAAAAAATAGATTTATAACACAAAATTAGCAACTTAGACCCTGAACAAAAGTAAACTCTCTCCTCCCAAAGGTGGACGTGAGACGTCAGCAGACCCGAGCAGCGGTAATTACATGATCATTACATGATCATTACATGTTGTAATGACCCTTTATAATTCCTCACAAAGGGAACAAACTGCTCTGGGTTGTTTTTATTTCATTTGACCAATCACAATCATCTTGGGATCAAGTAGAAACTGAAGTGCCAAAAGTTGCAGTTCCTCTAACGTCCACTAGAGGCTGACTCCAAAACAGAGTCAGTCCCCAAATTTTGCAGCAGAAATAAACGTGTTTACAGTCTGGTACAAACAACAGTTTTGGTCTCTATAGCTAATTTCAACATTCGTGACATCTGTACGAGGTCCAGTTTTTAATATAACGTTCCTGTTTATATGTTATTAAGACTTAAAGTTGCGCATAATGACGGACTGCTTTGAGTGACACTCATAGGCTAAAAAAAAAATGGACGTAGCAACTTTGATGTCACGGTGACTAAATGACGACCAAAGATCCGACCTCGTGTCTTTCACAAATTCAGCCCTTCTTTCACTTTTTCAGGTTTAAAAGCTGTTGGTAATCAACTTCATCACATTACTGCATCATTTTTACTTTCATGTGCTCCTCAGAAATATTTACCATATTTACGAGTTTCAAGCGTGTGAATGGCCCTCCAAAGTCCTAATTATGAGTGGGAAACTGGGAAATTTTGATGATATCTGGTATCTGCATGTATTAGCATTTTTTTAAAAAATCATTTAAAAAACACAAAATAATATATAATATATAAAATATATTTAAAAATAAAATAAAATAATTTATAAAAATGTATTAAAAATATAATATATAAAGTATATTTTAAAAATTAAAAATATATATTAACAATAATAATAATAATAATAATAATAATAATGGGAATCAGCTATCAGTTTGTGTAGATTCACGTTCAGACATCCAGGTGATTGAGACTTCAAAAAGGTTTTATTTTTAAAAACAGTGGACTAAAAACTTTCTGCTTTATGATCTGCTGAGGACACCGTCTTCTCTGGCAAACACACCTGTGGACTACGTCTCCCACAAGTCATGTGATCTCGCGCCATATGCTTGTCACGTGACTTCTTTGTGCGTATTTATTTGCCAGAGCTACTTCCTGTTGCAAACATCACAGCTGATGAAGGTTTTTGGATGAACGCCGAAACGTTTTTTAGTCCGTTGTTTTAAAAATAAAACCTCTCTGAAGTCTATCAGCCTCGTGTTTTAAACGCATTAAAATAAAACCCGTATTTTTTGTAGCTTCCATGTTTTTTCCACTTTACCACCTTCAAACAAACACATGAACACAACCAAATCAGAAAAACGACTTCCCAACTCACAAAATTTGACCTTCTGACATCACACGAACGCTGCGTTTCTCCGGCTTCGGCTTCAGCAGCAGAGCTGCGGTTCATTCATGGTGTTTGATGAAATCACAGAAAACTCGGCAGGTTCATCCGTGTTTTTACGCTCTGCCCTCCCGAGATCTTCGCACACGCTGCTTCTCTTCTTCGTCTTTATTTCCCTCCATTAAGACGTGCACCACAAACTCCGAGTCTCTCTCTGTTGACAGTGACCTCTTCCTTTCCTGTGTCAAATATTGACTTTATTTCAGAAGCTCTCCGTTATTTCGCTGCTCTTTCCTCTCTGCAAACTGTCCCTTGACCTCTGATTGGCTAAATGAGACGTGTAAATGCGGCATCTCTCTCTGCGCGGTTTGTTTTTCTAACCTGTCCACCTCCTCGTGCGCAGGTGTCCACAGAAACAGGACGGACGTGTGAGTCTGCAGAGACGCTGACACACTGAGCTGAAGGTTTTTTTTTTTTTGACATTTAAACTCGTCTTGTTCTGATCTGAGGTTCTTGCAGCTGACTGGTTGGGTTTCTTGAGAACTTAAACAGATGCAGATTAACCCTTTAGGGCCCGCTTTATTATTATTATTATGAATGTATTTATTGATGTACAGCACTTTGGTCGACTCTGTTGTGTCTTATAAATGAATTTGGATTGGACTGAATATTACACACACTCGTATCGCACAAAATGCGCTTTTTAAAAAAAATCAAGCTTAAATAAATATTATACATTAATGTTATTTTCTGCTTTCACTAAATTATATTTTTAATCAACATCAGCCATAATCAAAAATATTAAATATTCATTAATTTTCTGGTTTTCAAACTTTTAAATGCCAGGGTTTTTCATTATGCCACAATGTTTTTTAGATAAACACACACACACACACACATATTTATGTATATGCTATAAATGACTAATGTGGAGTAAAAGTACAATATTTCCCTCTGAGATGACGTGGAGTTAAAGTACAAACTAGAAAAAAAGTGGAAATACTCAAGTTAAGTGCAAGTATCTCAAAGTTGTACCTAAGTACATTACTTAAGTAGATGTACTTTGTTACTTTCCGCCGCTGAAGATGAATTATTGTCATTTATGTGTGCAGATGTGTCGCTGCTCAGTTTTTAATGCGGCTGAGTCTCTGTGCGCTCATTATTGCTGCCGTTATTGAAGCAGCCGCAGAGTTAATGTCTCGTGGTTTTGGGAGGCGAGTGCTTGTCTAATGTCCACCGCGATCATTTGACCCCCCCTGTGAGCTGAACTGGTTTTCGGCATGTTTCCCCCTCGTGGTCTTAAGTGCTTTCGGTGGGTTTCTAGTAGTTGTTATTCGGCGGCTCACAAGTGGACGCTCGATGGTTTATGGTCGTTCACATCATCATGAAATCCACTCGTGGACCATTCGCCGCCTTCTGAGATGTCAGCAGTTAACTCTGAGGGTCCAATGTCCCCATTACTGATGGACACAATGTCCAGAGCTTTATGAGACGCTGTAATAACCTGGAGGTGTCCTTTAGCCCTTTACAAACTGAGCGAACCAGACTGATTTCTTATTAAGCATGGGAAGAAGACAATAAGGAACTTAATAAGAAATACCCCCAAAATGAAAAAGAAAGTAATAAAAAGTTACAAGAAAAATTATCTGACAATAAGCAAAGAACATTTGTAAAAAAAAAAAAAGTAAAAAGAAATTACTATAAAATTACCTGAAAATACATGAATTTTTAAAAACCATTAACAATATATTGGCAAAGAAATACAATAAAAATATCTAAAAATAAAACAAGAAATTAGTTCTAAAAAAAAGTTACAATAAAAATTTATGAAAATCAACAAACATTACTGATAAATTCTTAAAAAATCACATGAAAAATATCTGAAAATAAGCAAACCAGAAAATGTTCTTTCTTTGGTTTCAGAGGTTTAAATAGTTGTAATGAAACTGATGTTGACTCAGGTGTGAAAGGGTTAACTTGGTCTTTGACTCCTTTCATGATCTGACATTTTGGCGCAGACACTGCAGACAGATTTTTCACGTTCAGTCTTTCTGTCTCGTTTCGTTCACGTCTGTGAGCCAGAAATAAAGTCTGAGTGTTAAAAAGCCGCCGTGTGACGACTGCTAACCTTGAAACCGTCATTGTTGAGCTCTCGTTGAAACACGGGCGAGCAGAGCGGCGCTGGTCATTTTAAAACGTGGCGTGCTGGTTTGGCGGCTCACGGGCCTCAGCGAGGACCAGCTCTCCTGCTGCAGGTGCAGCGGGGACTCCGGGTCCTGGACTCAGCACATTTCACCAGCGGCGGCCTCTGACTGCGTGGGCGTCAGTGCTTCAGCTCCGAATGAGAAAATGATAATTCAGTGTTCGTATGAAAAATTCAGCAGTCGGACTGAAACCGAGTTTTGCATGCAGAGCTCCGTGTACAGCTGTTGTTCGAATGAGCACATTTCACATTAAATGTCGATAAAATCTCACGTTTTCATCTGCAGGCTTCATCTGCAGCGTGCAGAGGACAAAATCTTCTTTTCTCCTTAAAACAAAATCATTCAAAAGAATCTATAAAGATAGGGCTGAAGCGCCGCCGTGGCCCTGTGAGGCTGTCGATCTCATTAAAATAAAACTGACGGATGGATGAAAAATAATGAGAACTTTGCCCCTCCTGGATCCTTAAAACGAAAAACGTATCAAAGTCTGTGTCGACTCTCACCTCCTCCAGGATAAATGTTTGTATTTTACCTTTCTGCCAAGGATATGTTACTGATTTGACATTAAAACTTTACATTTTAAACAAGGCACTGATTAACCCTTTGGAACCTGGACTGACATCAGTTTTCTTGTGCAGTTTTCAGACACGTTTCACGAGCATGTCGACTTTTGAAACCTCGATAAATTGGAGTGATTTTTTTCCCCCAAAACATTGAAAAAAGGAAATGAGCAACTTGGCGAGAAATGTCCTGCAAATTGCAAGAAATTAGGACAAGGAGACAAGAAAAATTACCCGGAAAAAACAAACAAACAGTAAATTACAACCAGTTTGTTGTTTGTCTTTAACCTTTTGAAATCTGAGAAAATTGGCTTAATTTCGGTCAAAAGCATGAGAAGAAGACAATGAGCAACAAAAGAAAAATGACCCGGGAAGAAATTAGTAAAACATTTAAAAAAACTTTTTAAAAAAAATAGCAATAAATAAATACATAATTATTTTAAATAAATTAATTAATGAGTAAATAACTCTGAAAATTGCTTATAAAATTATAATCATTTTGTCATATAATTTTAATTATGTAATTATTTATTTTATATATTTTAGGTTTTTTTCTCTTTTACCCTAGACATTTTCCCTTTTCCCAACTTTCAAGTGCTTTCAAAGATTTAAATACTCGTGAAAGGTCTCTGAAAGCAAAAAAACAAAAAAAAAGCTGTAGTCTTAATATTACAGGGAAACTTGAGCTGACATCATAACAGAAAAAACACTTTTTACAGTTAACGCAGTGAAACAGCAGATAATCTGCTGAGCAGTTTGATGGTTGAATGTGTTTTTAATTAAACTGTATTTATGAACACTCGGTCTGTGATCAAACTAGATTTCAGCCGCTGGTGACATCTGGACATTAAGTGGTTATCCATTATAGAAAACCACGCGCTGAAACCTGAGTGCATGTTTTGTTTTCTTGCTCGAGAGGGAGATGAAAAGTCTTCAGCACAAGGACAAAGTTTGCAGCCGTGCGTGAATACAAATAAGTGACCGACATGAGGAGGGAAAGAGCTGCGGAGCGCCTCAGAGCCGGAGCAAAGAAAACATCAACTCCCAGCAGTCTCTGTGTCACAAAGACCAGCTCTCTCCGTCCCCGAGCCGCTCGGGTGGAAACAATTAAAAGACGACATTTGCAAACAGAGAGCGAGTTGTGAACTTAAGAACAGCAGATAAATGTATCGACCAAAGGAGGCGCAGAGAATCTGAATCACTGTTTAGTGTGTGGAGAGAAAATGATTCCTGCACAACAGACAGATACAGACACGTACAACACGACCGCTGATGAGAAAAGATCAGCACAGAGCTGTGTGACGTTCTGGTAAAAACAATATGTGCTGAATAAATGCTTCTCTGACATGGCTGTTACTCTTAATGGAGAAGTACAGGATGTGATTACAGTCACAACTCAGGCTGAAAAGATTCCTCGAGACACTTGATTACAGAAATTATAGCGAATTATGCAGATTTTCAACCAGCTCTGTGTCGTTAAAAGTGGGCAACTATGTTGAATCTTGATGAAAAATGCTTAAGACAGATGATGTGAAATTTCGGGCTCCCTACTGGCAGATGAGCAGGTAGCTCTGCACTGACTGCCCACACTGCGGTGACACAGAGCTGGTCGAAAATCAACAAATAAAGACATATGGTGGCCAGTGTTAGGAAGGTTACTTTTGAAATATAATAGGTTATTGATCACTAGTTATCCTGTAAAAACATAAAGACATGTAACTATTATAATAACTTCATCAAATAATATAACTTATTACATTTGATTACTCTTTGAGGACTTTTCTAACACTGTTCATCTGCACTAACTGCCTACACTGCGTTGACACAGAGCTGGTCAAAATTCAACAAATAATCCTTCTTAAAGACATATATTAATATGGCGACCAGTGTAAGGAAGGTTACTTTTGAAATATAATAGGTTATAGATTACTAGTTACCCTGTTAAAAATAAAATAAGATGTGTAACTATTGTAATGACTTCATCAAATAATATAGCATTTTATATTTGATTACTCTGATTATTTTTCTAACACTGTTCATCTGTACATCCTGCCCACACTGTGTTGACACAGAGCTGGTTGAAAATCAGCAAATATTCCTTCTTAAAGACATAAATTAATATGGTATATATTTACTTTTGCTTTTTAATAAAGCAAAAGTATTTGTGGTCTGATAAGCATACTCACTCATGGATTAATCTGTAGAATCTTTGATTACTAAAACAATACTGCTGTATTTTAAATAGGTTGGTTAAGTACTAGGCTACTTAAATAACAATAATTGATAACTACAGTCCTAGTAACAACATTTGAGTTTTTTTTGGTCATATTTTAATTATGATAATTTATGATATTTTGTATTAATATATTAATATTAATAAATAATTTGTTCGTTTTTTATTGATTTTTCATTAATTTTCAGTAATGACTTATTTTTATTTGATTTTTTCTTACTTCGATTCGGCGGGAAAATCGCGTTTTAAGTTTTGAAATACTTCCCATCATGCTTTGGGTGCAGTGCAATGTTGTCATGGTGTTGGCGGTGTTAGTAACAGTTTCATCCTCCTCATTTTGGCCTGTATTTATTAAGATTTCAACAAAGTAGCTCCATAAAAACCATGCCGAATAGTCTATAAGCAGCTCTTGTTTGCGGTGTACAGATAAAAACACGGTCAGATATCACCGGATAACTTTTATACCGAAGAAAACTTTAAAACGTGATAATTCTCAGTCAAGTCTGGAGTTGTGACGAGCGTCTTTTTTCCTTTGACTTCTAAGCGAATTTACGGACGTTTCCTCGCGATGGGCATCGGAGAAAATTGCATTCTCGGTAGGTTTAAGTCACACTAAATGTAAAAATGTGTGTATCATGTATGTATGTTCAAACTTGACTGAGATGTGACTCTGAAAAGAGCTTAGACTAGCGGAGAGTCCCGACGCACCAGAACTGCTCCTACGAACGAGCGCTTTTATCAATTAGCTTCTCATCGATGGCACAGAAAGTCTGCTTATTTTGAGTTTAAATTTGTACACATTTTCATCAAAAACCTGATTTTTTAAAAGGAGCAGAACACTGAAAGGTGCTCTTAATTCTGACTGAGTTATCCATATATGTTTATGTACTTTTTATTTGTAGTGGCTATCACAAAATTACCTCTGACATTATCAGTATGGTTATATATATTTTTTAAATATAAAATCCATACAGTCAGTGATATAAGTCAGCAGACAACATCTTGATTTGAAGTCAGTAAATAAACTGTTGATAGGGAGCTGCACCATGCAGCAAATTAACCCTTTGAAGCCTGCACTTACATCAGTTTTCTGGTGCTGTGTTCACACACCTTGTGTGATTTAAATGACCCTTTGAAAAGTGAACTGATTGGTTTGATTTTTTTTTTGAGGAGAAAAAAACAACTAGCAACTTTGCAAGAAATGTCCCACAAATTTCAGCAAATTTCATCTAAAAAATGTTTTAAAAAATAGGGGAGGGTTATTAGAAATTATTCTTGCTTGTTTTGCGGTAGTTTTCTTGTATTTTTATAACTTTTTTTGCCAGTTTTTGGGCCATGTCTTGTTGATAAGCTTGTCAGTGTTGCCTAATGTTTTTGAAAGAAATCAGAATAATTTGCTCAGGTTTCAGAGGTTATAAACAAAATGCATAACTGATGTTTCATATCAGTTATACTTTTAATAAAGAAAAGGGGGAAAAAAGAAGCTAGGAAAGTTACATACAATAATGTTTAACATGCATACAATAAGTTATGGTAAAAAAAAGAAGGTTACATAGAATTACAGTTACAGTAAAAAAGAGAAAATAAAATTAGGATATAAAGGTTACATACAGTAACAACAGTAACATTATAAAATAAAAAATCTCTTATTTTGCTTCAACCACTTTTGCAAATGTCTTTATTTGATGTGTTGCACTGAATTAAAATGAAGACCAGATATTATGAAGTTGTTTTTTTAGCTTTCTATCACCTCATACATGTCGTTTTAAAGAAAGTTCATTCAAATAAAGTTCATTTAGGAACGTTTTGACACATTGCATCCATCAGCAGCTCTTGACCTTTTTGGTATGCGTAGACGAGGCTGTTTGAGGCAGAAACATCAGCTTTATTTCATTCTTCAGATGAATTTGTTGCTGCTGCTGACATCTGTGTGATTTTTCGGTGACAGTTGAACCCAGCTGCAGTCACATGAGTCATCACAGCCTGCAGAGCTGCACGCTGTGGGACGCAGGCGATGAAAAGACACCGTGTCCTCATGTGTTGGTTCTCGGTTCAGTCAGGACAGACCTGACGTGTTTGTAAAAACGTGAATGCAGCACGAACTGTTGTTGGCCTCTGCACCTTCGACCTGAGCCTTCAGTGAAAATAACGACTTCAAAATGTACAAAGTCAGTGATTAAAGTCATAGCCTACTCAGATTTTTTACTGAAGTTTAAGTTGCAGTGCTGCAGTGTAGAAAAGTTTAAGCATAAAATAAGTACTCACAACGGTCGGTGATATTAAATTCTCTTTAATGTTGCAGTTGAAGGGGACAAATTGGAGACCAGGGTTGGTTAGCACACTTTTTGCTCTCTGCTGTATTTTCTCTGATGTAACTTATGTTTGAATTTTCTAACCAGCAGCAAATTAAAGCTTTCAGCTACAAATCAACATTTTTTTAATGTACACTAATGTTTTCTACAGTGATTAGTGATTAACTTTTAGGGACTGTTTGGTGCATTTTATGCGCTTTTCATTTCTCAGTTTTTGAAAAATGTGTCTGTGTTCATGTATATGGCATATGTTTTGGCAAGACTGTGTATTTTTGTTTATTTTTGGAATTTGCAGCTCAGCTCCTACAATAAGTCTAAAATACACTGTGGAAACTAAATAGTTACATTCAGACTGTTCAGGTCCAAAAATGCTCCATTGAAACCCATTCAAACTGACATTTTTGATCCCACAGCCATCAGAGCAGAAAAACAGGACTTGTATTATTTCTGGGTGTCATTCTGGGCTTTTGACTCTGAATTTGTCATTTTGAATATTTTTCACCTGATAACATCATTTTTACTATATTTGGCTTAGGGCTGGGCAATAAAACGATGACGATATCAATCGCGAAATAACATCTCCTCGATGATGAACTTTCCCCTATGAGACGTAGTCGATCAAATGTTGATAGAACGTATTCCAGCCACGTTTTGACAGAAAACACGAACAGCCAATGATAATGAGAATAGCGCCGCAGAGAACCAAATGCAGTGAAGGACTTTGACTGTAGAACAGCTGAGTGTTTGACAGCCACAGCATTTCATCATGGCGGATCAAACAGCCGATAGTCCGACAGCAGCGCAGTGAGACAGACAAACAGAGCGCAGCTTCTCCTCACAGCACCAAAGTGTCTGAAGCAGCCACATTTGCAGAGGTGAAAGTGACTTCTTTAGACTCTACAGACGACTTTGTGTTAGTTTCAGCTTTAATCAGACTTTGGATGAATTATTTAGAAACACCAGGACGCATCGCTCCGTGTCTCATCCTGCTGAGCTCTCATTATTATTATTAGATATAATGTTTTGGGGGCCCGGGGCCACAAGCACTTGACCTTATTTTTACCTTCTCTAACTGGGAATGTTGGAAGCCTAATGGCAGCTATAGGAGAAGTAGGCCGACTCAAAAGTTTTTAATTCCTGAGTAAAATGATTAATAGCACAGAAGTTTGACAGAAGTTGAAGTCAGAGTCCTGCAGTCAGGAGAGGTTGGACTATTATCAGCACAATGTGCTTAAATTTACCTGAAGCTTGTTTCAGATGGTTTAAGATTGTTGAATACCCCTGCTGTAAACCATCTTCAAGGTGATACCACAATTATCATCACAGATAATCAGACCGATTATTGATAATTAATTAACAGCTCTCACATTTAAACAGACTTTTCAAATTACTGCACATTTAAAAATGATGAGTTTTCGGGAGTTTTTCCTCGGGTGATGTGAGGGTCTAAGGGCAGAGGGATGTCGTACACTGTAAAGCCCTCTGAGGCAAACCATGTTTTGTGATAATGGGCTCTATAAATAAAATTGACTTGACTTGACTTGACTTGAACAGGGAAATAATGTCTTAAATGTAAGCTGAATTAAAATTATAATAGTAACATGATATTACATGTCCGTCAGCCTAGCATTTAGCATATTTAAAATAATTATTTCTATTGTTTTTTTCTTTCATCTAAGAAAATAGTGGCATCATGGCAAAAATCTGGCATTTAAAGGGTAAAATAACATTAATGTAGAACAGTCTATGTAGAGAAATTTACTGTAATGCAACCTTTAAAATTAGCAAAAAACACCATTTATATCATATAACAACATCCAATATCTAAGACGATATATAGTCTCATATCTGGATATAATATCTTTATATTGCTCAGCCCTAACTGCCGTGATCCCATAATACTGTGACACTGCAAATTTTTTTTGAGGTGGTTATTGTGCTGTGAAAATCTCATACGGTTGAAACGTAGATGCATAAAATCAGGTTTCCTGTGGGACTATGGGGTTTTTTTCCGACAGATTTCTGTCCTCTGAAGCGTTTGCGGACTTAAGAAATTTTGGCTTGTCTTCAGAGAAAATTGGGGACCATATGTCATGTCATGTCAAGCAGCTCTCTGGCCCTTCAGTGACAAGCCATTAATGTGAACATGACTTTTTCCTTTCTTTTCTGACTTTTTCAGTCACATTTTTTGAAAATGTCGTCCCAGTGAGTGACCCGTTGTCAGGGTTTGATGATTTGCCTGTCTTTACTCTTTTTGTGGATTTCTTTTGCAGCAAGTATTGGCTGTCTGAAATCAGTATTTCTTTCCATAAAAGCCTTAAAGATCAGTTTTTGTGAGCTAATTACACGATATGTGACTTCTGGTCCCAGCCTCTCGCTGTGCCGCTGACAGTTTATTATAGATGTTCTGTAGCTTTTGTTCCAGTCTGATGGTGCTTCAGCCTTCAGCTTCATCAGTCGGCTAAATGTGAGTTTATGTAACATAATTACATAAGTTTTCGTGTGACCGTAGCCATGTGGCTGCCATAGAAATTGAAGGACCAGCATTGTTCTTTAAATACCTGACCACTGACCCTTCTCTAAAGCACACCCAAGGTTTTTTTTATTATTTTCTACCTTTGAGGCAGAAACTCTCCAGGAGCTCAGAAAATCATTTCAGCACACCTACAAGAGGTAATTGATCACATTTGGTGCTTTATATTAGAGCAGGGAGTCCAGGATCTGAGCCTGCAGAGCAGATATGTCTGAAGTTAGAGCCTTGTTGAAGGCACCAGTGAAGTTTATAAATCAGCTTTGTGACTATAAAACGTCTGAAATGTGACAGTCGGCACGTTTACATGGAGCCCATTGATCTGACTAGAGTAGTTTTAAAAGCCCAAACCGGTTTAACATGATCAATATAAACAGTTTCAAACAATTTTATACAACTTGTAATGGTGTTTGTGGGACAGTTATGGAGATAAAGATAAAAAAGAGTAGGACTATGGCTGCTCAATTCTGGCAAAAATCTTAATCAAGTTATTTTGGTCAATATTGAAATCACCATTATTTATTATTTAGATTTCATGTTGTGTAAGTCATTCGGTCAGGTACAAATATCTATCAGAGAGGACGACTTCATGGATAGTTGTAGTTAAATTTGGCCTGTCGCTCATTCGGTCATGTGAAATAGTTTATTCTGTTATCTTTCAGAGTGCTTCCTGTGTACATGCAGATAATGGTGTCAGCAGTCACACTATTGTTATCTAAATCTTTATTTTCTTTTTTTTTTTTAACCTTTTCAGTTAACATCAACTTCTTCCTTTGACATTCTTCCAGTTAAACTGGTATCTTCTTTAGTTTAAGCAGTTCATCTTTCATTTTTGCCACTTTTTCAGATATTTGTGGCAATTTGCAATATATTTCACCGTTTTCAGCCATGGTTTTTATCCATTTCAGCTTTAAGCATCCACACGCATGTTATGCAGGAAGTGCATTTTCTGGTTACATGTTTTTTTCCTTTGCTTGCGTATCTTGTACACACATTGCTGCTGTAACAATGCAAATTATTTTATTAGTCCCTAAACTTCATTGTGACATTAAAACTCTCCAAAAATGTCCAGAGCAGGTTTCACTGGCTGTATTTTAACAGAAAAACCTGATGTCTGAAACACTTTGTAATTCGGGCTCTTTGTTGCTCAGTTTCCTTCTGATGTCTGAACTGGAGACTTCAGATCCCCCAGAGCTCTCCGGCTCGTTCGACAGCCTCAAGACGACAAAAGGTTAGAAATTCAGTGGTTTGTGTTTGTGTCAGATGTGTGGAGAGTCTGTTAGTGAAAGCACACAGAGAGACGACACGCAAACACACAAAGAGAGAGCAGATCTAACAGCAAACAGAAATGACATTCGCTGTGATAGTGGCTGGCATTTCCGCCTGCTTTTGTCTGTTTGCTCTTATTCAGTTTTTTGTTTTTTTCTTTACTCCCAGCTTTGATGCTTTGGACCTTTTGTGCTCTTTCTTCTTCATGACTTTTGTTGTTTGCTTCAGTTTTCTTTTGTTCCTTGTTGATTTTCCATATTTGTTTCTTTTTGAAGAAATTTGGCAACCGGCAAATTAAAAGCGAGGAGAAATGACACACTTTCTCCTTCCATAATCAGTTATTATTCATTTTGGAGAATGACTAGCAGGAGGTAATTTATTTCCCATTTTCCCCTCTGAATGCAAATTTACCACAATACAGTCAATAATTTGACTTTGTCCCAAGGACACGGAGCATTTCCTCAAATTGTTAGATGGTGACAGGTGGCGGTTGCTGCCTAAAATTGAGGAGACAAGTAAAACGCCGACCGCTTTGAAATTCATAAACCCCAGATTATCAAAGAAACCATCGTCCCAGTTTTCCTGGCGGAGTCTTCGTGTGAACTGAAGCGGCGCTCAGAGCTGAGGGAGGAAATGTTGGTAAATGCAGTTTATGGAGGAGGTGGCAGACTTAAAGCGTCGTCACCTTGTGAGCGTTCGAACGTTCGAAAAGCGCATTGATGTTGTTAAGCGGCAACACTTTACGAGGATTCAGAAAATAATAAGTGAAGTAGGACTTTCCTGAGTCTGACAGGTTGGTCCAGCTGCAGGCGTCAGACACTGAAAATGAGACTGTCTGCATGGATTTGGACTTAGATTGGACACGTGAGGAGAGAACTTGTTTTTGTAATGTGAATGGACTGATCCCACCACTCTGTAGCTTTGGGATGAGCAATATATCGAATATACTTGATTAATCACGGCCTGTTGCCTGTGGTACTCATAAAGTAACTTTTTCCTGAGTAGGGGTCGACAGATTGTAGCCTGGACGATTATTGGGGCCGATATTTGGCATTTTGCTGATTATCTGTATTGGCGTTTTATTTAAATAATTGCCAATAAAATTAATTAATAACAAAATGGGCGTATAACACTCAACCAACACCAAGGAAGGAACTCTGACTTTGTAAGACCTCAGGGAGTCATTTTTATTCATTCATTTTTTATTAAAAAGTTCTTACTTGACTTTATAAAAACAAGTTGCTGGGAACTTGCTGTATATGATGTTGAAAGTTTTAGTTTTCATGAAACATTTGCTCAAGGCATTTAAACAAAGTATTGTGTTGGAGTTTGTTATATTCCAGATTCAAAATTTTGACAAATATTTTCATTTTTATTTGAAATGCATGTCGGTTCCAAATATTGGTTATGGGTCTAATTAAGTATTAATAATTGGTATACGATACGATACCATACGGTATGATTCACTTGGGGAAATTCGTCTTGGACCAGCTCGTCCGGTCAGATTGGGTCAGAACTAACTGCCGTATGATAGACGATATGACTGATGAGACGGGAGCGGTTTTGCAGTGACGCTGCATCAAACACTGTTGAAAGAAGAGAGACAGATATTTAGATGAGATGATGATGAGATGCATTAAAGCATCAGCCTCTCACATGTTTTGACCTTCACGTTCATAACTGCTCTATCTAGCTTTTGTTTTGGTCTCCCTGCCAGCTAAATCTCTGTTGCCTCCGTCTTTGTCTCTGTCCTTGACTCACTCACGCAGACAAATTAGTTTCTGAGATGCAGTTGGGTCGTTCGTGTTAATCAGGTTGGATCTGTGCATTTGTTTACCTGCGTTTAGTGATCACAGTGTAAACGTTGTCCCTCCGTGGTGTTGTTGTCTGGATGAGACGTCTTGTGTGTCTCTCTGAAGGACAGTTTGAGATATAGTTTGAGACCCTCAGGAAATTTGATCTGATTGGATTTCAAACCCACATATGAATAGGATGTGATTTGCATACATCATAAAATCAAAACAACATCAACCTGCCAGCAGATTGTATAAACACTCCCCGATGATGAACAGTTCAATGAGTGAAACCATCACGGCTGAAATATTTCATACAGAAAAGCCCCTTTCCTTCAGCACAGAGCAGGTGCATTTTAACATCTTATATTAATATCTCATATTTAAGGATATCATTTCAAACGCACCACAAAATTTAACAGACGCAGATTATTGTATTGATCAACTGTCTGAGCTTTTTAACTTTTTTTAAATATATAACTTTATTTTTCATTTTTTGATTGAACATAAAAAAGACTACAATTGTACATGTGACACAAAAATTTGACAAATTTAAGTTGTTATTAATGATGATGGTGATAATAAGTAATTAATAATGTAGCAGGAAAAATAACTGGTTCAAACTGGTTATAAAAAACAAAACAAGCAGCTACTCGCCAAACAGAAGTTGTGCATTTATCCACATTTTAGTTAAAATAAGACATTTTGGAACATACTGAGCACCAGTGTTAATTTTTGTTATTATTATTATTATTATTATTATTATTATTATTATTATTAATAATAATAATAATAATAATAATAATAATAATATTTTATGTGTTTATTTTAATTAATCAAATTTTTTTCAGCCTTAAAATTATTACTAAACATGTTTGTCAACAACTTTTTTTTCACTAAGACAAAACAACACATACTGTTAGTATATCAATATGCAATATTGTTAACAAAAATAGACAAGACTAAAAGGTAATTAAAAAGAAAACTTTGATTAAATCGTTTTATGTCAGTTGACCAGAGGAGGAGGCAAAATTTTAGATTTCTAATTTCAGTTGTGTTTCCTGTACAGCGTGTGTGATATCAGGATGACACCAGCAGCTCACAGTGAGCCCAGTCAGGATTTTAATGTTTTATTGTGTTTACAGCCCTCATTGTTTTATGATAGTTTTAAAGAGAGTAATGGACCCCGGGCCAGCTGTTGAACCGTTTAAAACTTTATTGATCCTGAGGGAAACTGCTCAGCAATTTCCCTCAAAATAAATTTGATTTTTATCTTCTCTTGGTTTGAAATAAATATGCAAATCAGAACATGTTTTATGTCTGGATGAGTTCTTTAAATCTGAGGGCAGGCAGAATAATTTTGGTTATATTGTGCAAAAATCCTATAATAACCTTGGAGCATATTGTAATTTAAATGGTTTGAGAGAAAACTAGACTTCTGCCTCTCTTCTGGACTCTGTCGTCAGCTTTCAGAAAATCTACTGACGGGGGATTCAGAGAGAGGGCGTTCCCATTGGCTGCTCTACAAATGCAGATGTGTTAAAAAGCCAAAAATGTTGGTTTTGGCTTTCGACTAGATTGATTAAAATGTTTGATATAATTTGACGACTAAAAATGACAAAAATGTTAACAGTTTTCATCAACTGGAACTAAAATACTGACAATTTTCTTTAAGGTAAGACTAAAATGCCTGGATTTTTAGACAACTAAAATATGCCTAAGTATGAAAAAACGTAACAGGACTAAAACTGAATAATAACTGACAGGATAAAAACTAGCGAGCACATCGGCAGAGGAGCGTATTTCACAGCAGACTGAGAAGTTTCCAGAGACGTTGTGTTATTGTGAAACTGGGTCAGTCTTTGACTCCATGTACCTTTTCAAGTCTATATGTGATGAGTATTTGATGCTGAAAACATGAGAGCATTCCTTTAAAACTGAAACTGGGACAAATATGAGCTGACAGAATATCTCCCCTCACCATCACTAAAACATGAAACTGGCTCAGCTGCTAGTTAACACACAACAGAAACATAGAGAAAAGGTGTTTACCTGCAAAACCAGCGAGGGAACAATGTAACGCCGATGTTTGGAAAGATTCCTGCTTTTCCCAGTGTCTGCGTGTAGCAACTTTGATGTGGTTAACCCTTAGGGTCCCCTTAACATTACAGACACTTGTATTGCTCTGCGCACAAAATGCACTTTTCATAATCAAGCTTTAGAAATTATTATTAAGTCATATGATTTTCTTTGTTTATTTAGGTTTTTTTTTTATACCAATTTAGCAGCAGCAGTAATTGTGACAGTGCACCTAGTGGAAATAGCATGTATTTTCTCCATATGACATGACTGATTTTCAAGTGAAAAATAGTAAAAATTACAAATTTCAAGGAAAAAGCCCAGAATGACACCCAGAAAAACTTATATTTTTTAGCTTGACTTCAGCTAAAATAAAAAATATAAGTTGATGCAAACTGCAAAGAAAGCTTCAAATAGAAATCATGACTTGATTATATGTAAAAATGTGCATTGGTTTAATTTAGATGTTTTTGATTTAACATACTTGAAAAATTTAGTTTGTTCAAACTAAACTTTTTTTTTATTTGGGAAATACTAAAAACAATAGATGTAACAACGTTAATTCAAAGTCTTATTTTTTTCATTGTAGTCTATGTGAGATTTTGTGACGATTTTGAGGAAGTATACATTAATATATCCTCCAGTATATGATTTATTTGACTTATTTCTCCTCCATTGTTGTTCAGCACTTGTACGTGCAGATATGATGGTTGGTCTTTTTGTGCTATTTGTCCCGCCCGTCCTCCACTGTGATGAGATGGCTGAGTAAAAACTGACAGTGATGCAAGGGTGTAGGTTTGCATATCGCCAGTAGGGCCATGTAGTAGGGCCCACAAATATTTTAGGCAGACAGAATTGTCCCTATCAAAATTCGAATGAACGATTTGTGCATGAAAATACATGACAAATCACATCTTGTATTGATACAATGAGGGTCAGTGCATTTAATTTTTTTATACGGGACAATCCCCTAACATACCTGATCAGAAGTGTTATCAGGTAGTTTCCTCTAAAGCAGAGCAGCACACAGCTCCTTAAACTAAGACAATTTTCAGCAACAATAATACCTATTGGACCGTCCTGTGCCTGAATGAACAAACAGTCAAATGTTCAGTGGTTGAAAGTTTGCCGCATGTTGCCGACTTTTATGTCTCGCTGTACAGTCGTGTATTATCAGCATCTCATCTCCTCGCCTCTCCAGCAGCAGCTGCACTACTAAAAAAGCCTGAGCTGCAGAGTTTGCACGTTGAGGCAGAATGGCTACTATTTTGATGTCAAGTAATGAAGTCTTCAGTGAAGTCCTTGTCAAGGCAGATAAGTGATTGATGAATGTAGCCATCAGCAGGCGGACAGCAGCAGAGGTACACAAAGTGCCTTTCAATTTTCAAGCCTCTTTCTCCACAACAAAGCGCAGCGGATAGCAGGCTTCAATTTTTGCCGTCTCCCAGATGTCACACGGTTTTCAGAATCCATTTTCTCACATACCAACAAATCAGCGGAGGGGCCTCACTCAGAGGATGCCAGGTTTAAAATATTGATGGTACAATCTGCACGGCTCAGTGTGCCGCCTCTCTCTTCTGTTTGGACAGTTTTGGGGAGGATGAGTGACAGCAAACACCCACTATTATTGTCTTTTATCTTACAGCTGCACCACCCACAGCACTTAATTTCTCTTGCATTAACACCTAAATCTAAATAATGTTAAACTGCACAGGGAGAGCCTACCTGTTAGCAAAGCGCCCCTCGCTCAGTGACTTCAGGCAGCAGCTTAAAAAATAAACGTGTCAAAGAGAAAGTGGGTCAGAGGGACCAGTGAATACAGTGTGACGTTTAATAAAGTGAAAGCAACAGAACCCCCCCCCCAGAGGGTTTTAAACTAATGTGTGCTGTGAAAATGTAGAAAAATAACTCAGAAAAGCTTCAGTATATAAAAACAAGTAACAGCAGCCAGGCGGATCTGAGTCATAGTTAATATACAGTCTGAATAGATAGCAGAGGCCATGACGTCTGTGGTGGACAGATGGGTTGACATGAGAAGGCTTCATAGACGTGCTTGATGTTGATGGAGAGAAAACAGCAATAGGAACAGAATTTAAAACGATTTAAAGTGATTATTTCATACCCCAGCCCTCACTCTTGTCTTGTTCTGCTCAGAGGTCACAGCGAGGTTGATTTGGTCATTTGGGTGCACAATGTCTCGTAGGGTTCGATATAGGGTTGGGCAATATGGCTTTAAAATTATACCACAATGTTTTTTGGCTATATTGCATTGCACAATATATATCTTGATAATTTTAAATCATCTCTAAACTACTAAATCAACTATGGTTAAAAATAAAGTAGCTGCTGCCTTAAAATAGAGTTACAAAGACTACTATTATAAAAAAGTTTAATAAAAACGGTTACAGTGTTCAAGTATACAGTTAAATAAATTACTTTCATAGCAAGGTTAAAGATTGTTTAGGGCTGGACCCAAGTATTCGGATATTTGGGTTTTCGTTTAATGGGTAGGTATTCGGTTCTCAGTTTAGGCATTTGGATATTCTTTTTTCTTTCCTTTTGCAGAAGACGAATGCCTTTTCAGTGTTTGTGATCCTGCTGCTACGCCTGGTACACACACAGTGACAGGAATGATTATTTTACCCAATAGTCATTAACAGTTCATTAACTAAATGGGGCCATTTCTGTGTTGGTGTGAGCAGCACCCAAACACAAACGTGTGAGCCCCCCACAGTTCACCCGAGTGATGATCTGTCCTGAGCTCAGAGCAGGAGAATTTCAATATCTTCCTTAAAATGAGGACACCTGTCATTTCAGATGCACAACCAAATTTAAGAAACTAATTTAGTGTCACAAAACTGTCAAGCAGTTGGAGGTACACTGGGCTCTCTCTCACCTAACACTGATGCTCCGTGGCGCTCGGTGTTTCTCTCTCACCTAAAACAATGAAACTGTTGGGGGTCAGGATCCCATCTCTCCCTGACCTCCCCCTCCTCATGTCAGGCACACAGTTTCTTCCCACCTGACGGTGAAGCCATGAAGCACACAGTCTCTCCCTCACTCACCTGACAGTGAAGCTCTAGGGCACAAGTCGCTGTAGATTAATGGTGAATCTCTGGAGCCCAGGATAGGTTTAGACACAAACAACTTGGTTATGTTCAGAAAAAGATCATGTTTTGGCTTGAAAACAGCTGGTTTGGGGGCTCATTCCCTACTGGAAACACAGCGATGACTCAATTAAAAAAAACTACCTCTTTTCATGGTGCCATCTGGGCAGGAAATAGGAAAGCAGATTGTAAAAAAAAAACCCAACTTGCTGAACAGTGGTCTGCAGCGTAACAGGTGTCCACCATCCCCTCTACCACCTGTTGACAAAGTCAGCTCGGATATATGTCACTTTAAAAATGTTGATATGATACAGATGAAACATAAAAATTCAATATATTTGTGTTTTGCAAAAACTTACAAATTCAACATTTTCCACTAGGGATGGGACTGATGAGAGATGAAACCATCTGGAAAATCATTGGTGACAATTTCTGTTATGAACACTTTGCGACTTTGCAGATTAATTTAAAACCCATTTTCTTTTTTAAAATTAGTATTATCAGCCTAACTTATAGGCTGTTATTTCACTCAGGACAAAGCTTTGTAAAGCTGATGGCATTTTGTAAAAACAGTTTTAAATGCAGCTCTGCACCTCACTGCAGAGCTGAATTGTGAACAAACTTCCAACTATTGAACCTGAATAAGTCGATAACACCTTTTTCTGTAATACTTACCTAACAGAGAGTTGTTTTAATGATTAGGAAGGGAGCTGAAAAAAAGATCCTGTAACTTTGCCAACATCGACACACAGAAACCCTCCTGAATCAATATAAAACAATTCCTGCTCACCAACAGGAGTAAGATCTAATTTATTTGACTTTAATTAATGATGATTTTATCTTTTGCATTTTGCTGCTGTTGGCATGTTTGTGATTATTATTTCGGAGGTGGAAATAGAAAAGATCAAGATTATATTATTGCTTCACTTCAGGTCAGCATCATACCAAACATTTTCTATGTTCTTGTGAGTCAGAATTATTTTTTGTTTTCCCTCTCTCGTGATAAATTTCGAGCGATGTGACAGGCAGCCCACCGCCACTGATGGATCCAGGAGAAGCTCTGGCTCCTGGCCATCCTAAACCTCCACCTCCTCATCTGTCAGAGGTGCTGCTGCTGGTGGAGGGAGCTCTCTAACTAACTCTCGCCCTGCTGGAGGATGGCCCCGAGCGAGTCAGATAAAATCCTCCCCGAAATAACAAAGATGATGGAGAAGCAGCTCGATGGGATTAAAGAGCAGGCAGGGAGGAGGAGAAGGCAGAGACTTGGCGTCCTTGCTCTCTCTCGTAAACAGTTTTAAAAAGCTGAAACAACCCGATGCTGAATGCACACACAATCAGCGCTAGCAGCACTCAACTGTTACCATGGAAACACATCCTCCAAACATCTCCACACATGGTGCATTTACAGTTTACATTTATGATGGAGCGTCGGCTTAAAAAATATGACCTGATATCTATGGTGGAACCCGGCTCAGACTTACATCAGTCCTATTGGGTTTGGCTGTTTAATACGGATATTTGACTGTTACGCCTTGATTCTATCGGCAGTGTTTCGATGACGTCACAACTGCAGCACGGTTTTGCGCCGTCCTCCTCGCGGCTCTATATCTGAGCAGATGCCGGTTGATATTGTAGACTTCCTGAGATTATGTTTATTTCGTCATTTTCCCTTAATCTTGTGGTAATTTTTTCGTGTTTTTTGTGATTGTTTTGTTAATGGCTCAGTAGGCTAAATCTATAAATGCTTTCTTTTTCTGCTTGTTTAAATTCTATTTATTGATGTTTTTACCCACTTTATCTCGCTGCAGCCTGCAGTCCAGCCATGAACCAAGTACTGTAGATCAAAGAATTTTGTCAATTTTTAGTCAAAAAACATGCTCATCTTGATAATTGGACAAAACAGTATATAAAAAAAATGCTTAAACATGGAATAGTTTGAGGATTTGTGGCTGTTTTAGTTAAAAACATAGCTATCTTAATAATTGATCATGAAGCGACCCTTTGTTTTGGCCAACCATCATCTCCCAACTCTTTGCCAGTCACCAACATGCATGAGTTGTCAGTGAGCGTGTGTGAGGGTGGTTGATATTTTTGGGCCTGATCAGAGCTCTACATCACATTAAAAAGCCGGATGTTGGTGAGTATTGGTGTGTTTTTGTGCAGTGGAAATGGGGCTTTAGTCACCTGAGGGGTCTCGGACTGATGATTGGAGTCTGGGACTCTCAGGGGGCAGCCCTGCAGATATTGTCTTTGTTATAAATGTGAGAAACATTCACATCCACCTTGCTGTCTTTAATTCCCTTGAAGCACAGACGGACACGTGTGGCTATTTTTGCTGCTGGTTTAGATCTTTGGAGCTTCTTGTGAAAACTCAACACACTGAGAAAAGAACTTGACAGTATTAGGGATGACCCAAATACCATTTTCAGGGCTCTGGAGCCTCGGCATTAATCAACAGCAAATAATCGGAGCTTCAGTTAGATGGGGGGAGACTGTGCCCCCGATAGTTTTCAGCGTTTCAGGTGAGAGAAACACTGTGCACCACAGAGCTTCAGTGTTAGGTGAGAGAGAGTCCAGTAAGCCTCTGACTGCTTGATAGTGGATGTGACGTTTTGTAGTTTGTAAAGTGAAAAAAAACCCAAAAAGCCTCAGACATTTATGCAATACAATGATCTATGTCCAGTGTTCTAAATTAGTCTGTTAAGTTTTGCTGTGTGTCTGAAATGATAAGTGGAAGATGTTGAAATTCACCTGCTCTGTGATTCAGGAAATGTTGAGTGATTTTAAATTTGTTCCAGCAGAACCAAAAGATGCGTGATGTTTAACACAAATGTGTCTGCCTCTCGTGTGACGTAAAACACCAACAACAACAAGTTTTTTCTGAACAATAACAATGATGGAACGTGTCAATAACAATCATTTACTGACTCAGCCAGTATTTGTGCTTGCGCACTTCTTTTGTTTTGCACATATGAGTGAAAGAGGCTGTTTATCTCTTTAGTTCTCTCTTTTATTTCTCTCTTTATCTTTTCCAAGGTTAATTTATTGTCATTTTACAACACAAGGTTGCACAACAAAATGCAAGCCGTAATTTATGTATGCACACAAGAAAATAAAAACAAATGATATTTCTCATGGTGGAGTATTGAGGGTGAGGCGAGGAGTCTCACCCCCTGAGGAAAGAAGCTGCTCAGTAGTCTGGTGGTTTAGCAGCAGATTCTTCTGTATCACCAGTCAGGCGGCAGCAGGGTGAACGGGCTGTGACTGCATGTCATTATCTCAATCTCATTATCTCTCTCTAATATCGTTTTTTTATCTCTCTCTTCCTCGGTTTCTCTTCTGTCCTCATTTGCTCTACTTTGACCACGACAGTAACTCTACCTGCGGCTCATGTGCAAACACACTCGGAGTAAAACCTGTTTAGGAAGCTGACAGTTTAACATTCACACACATGCATTCTGTCCTTGAGTTATTTTTTTAATTGAGACACAACTTCACCCCATTCAGAGAAAAAGCTTAGCTAAATCCACTCCAGTGAGGAGAGAAATCCTGACAGTGCTGAGTCATTATTTTGGAGGACAGAAACAGGAGGGCGCAGCTCTCACTGTTCACACATATTGTTCAGGAGGTGAAGTGGGCAGATTTTCACACTTGTTAATTTTTTCCTTCTCGCTGTCTAAAGGGAGGAGGGAGGAATTAGTCTCAAATTAAACATCTTCCTCGCTGCACTTTCCCTCTGTTTTTTAATTTCTTCATCCTCTTATTTTGATGCTGCAGAGAACAATATTTTAGTTTTGGGTGCAATTTAAATTTTTGGTGACTTCAGCTTTTGTTCTTGGAGTTTGAATAACTTTCTTTAACCTTAACGTGATGAAACTACTAAAATCCTACAATGAAATGAAGAAAACGGCGTCTGCCTGTCTGTCTGCATCCATTTGTCGCCACCATTGAGAATTGCCACAGGTAAAGACCATAGGCTGTATATAAAGGTGGATGACATGACAGCTTCCCCAAAGTGTAACTTTTCAATCTGGATCGCCCCCTGGTGTCTGTCTGCAGTATAGGTCATAAAGCCCGCCCCTCCAAACTAAAAACTCAAAGTGCATGCCAAATAAATTTTTCCCAAAGATGGTTTCTGTCTCTGAAGGTAGCTCTTATCACCCTGATCTTTGTTCAAGTGTTTGTTTTTATGATAAGTTCAGATTTAAATGAGTTATTAAATTATGCAAAAAGGAGATTTTCTGCCATGATTGACAGCTGTGACAGCCAATCTGTGTGCTCGCATTCAATGGAGCTGCTCAAGATTGGTCGGACGGGTGTTTTTCTGGTGCATACGCTCTGTCCGAAATCTGCTGCAAAAGTTAGTTTTCAATATACTCGAGGAAAATGCTGCGTTCATGGGATGTCGGAACGTCGCAGTTTCCGAGTTGGGAAGTCGTTCTTGTGTTCATGAGCTTTGAGGTTGTAAAGTGGGAACAACATGGAAGCTGCAAAGAAGACGGTTGCATTTCAATGCAAAGAACAAGAGGTTGATAGCTGTTTCCAGTTCATTAATATTTTTATATATCATTTTGTTTTTTTATATATATTTTTTTTTATATTTAATCTAGATCACTCTACATGCACAGCAGCTAACGTAAATACCATATTACACTTAAAGCAATCAAACATTTGGATTAAATACATGAATTAATGACAAAGTTTTTTACCACTGACCAAACATTGACTTTTGCCCCCAACTCTGTTACAAAATAATGTTATCAGTGTTAGTATACTGGCCCGGCTGCTTTTTAGTCAAAGTTTGCTTGCTTGTTGCAGCTTATAGATGCAGATAGAAAAATGTGACTCTACTAAAAGTAAATGAGAGCTACAAGGACAACTCAGCAACTCAGGTATCATCGAAATTTCCCCATATCCCACTCATAATTATGACTTCTCATAAAACTCATGAATACAGTAAATACAATATTTCCAAGGAGTGCATGAGCCTTCATGCAAGATGCAAAACAAAAGAAGTAAGAGTTCTGCAAAAACATTCGATGACAGAGGTTCTCGTAGCTGCGTTTATACTTTTGTGATATCAGCAAATATCGAATCATTGTCAAAAGTACCGATATGATATCGTATTGTGATGAAACCAGTGTCAGCCTGCAGTTTGAGTTGATGACACGACAGAGAGCATCGTCAGCTCTGTGTCGTCTCTCTGTGTGCAGGCGCCTGGCAGCAGCATCAGGTGTGAAGAGTGAGCAGCCGCTTTATTTGACGGTGAAAAGCAGCGACGGATGTGAGTGTGACGGAGTTTTACAGCCTGAGCTTCTGAAAATGACTCCGTAGAGATATTTTTCTCCTCAGAGTTTCCCCTCCAGCTGGCTCATCTAAAACACAGCCACTGTTAACAGCTGCTGCTTTTACAAGACTCACATATAAAGTTACATTTAGGTTCATGTGGGAAGTGTTGACTGATAATCAGAGAAAACACTTTCTTATTCATATGTTTTAAATAATTGACAGAAAAGAAGAAGAAAGTTTTTGATGTTTCAGGACACAAATGTCATTTTCCAGCATGCAGACTGGAGATCAGCTGCTGCTTCAAACTAAACAGCGGAGACATTTCACAGCACCGTCTGACCTTGTGATGATGTATTGATGTCGAAGAGCAATATATTACTTTGATTTGGCGCCTTAGACTTAGCTTTTATCCATATATGCTTGTCCTTGCTCTTATTGTTTGCAGACCGCTGCCTCTGCTTTCGGCCCCCTCTCTGTTGTTGTTGTTCTTATGTCATCCTTTTCTCCCAAACTTTTCCATCAAAATTCATTTTTACGTCCTGCTGTCAGCTCGCTGAATAACAATCATTGTTGTGTGGCATAACAGTTGTTGTTCTGGGGGACAAATTGCACACAAGAGCCAAAACACAAACGTCATGGAAATGTGCTTTATGCATACGTAAAGAAAGAACGAACAGAATGAGCAATGCACCTCAAATCAAAAAATGCCAATGAACTCAAACAACAGAAATGTGCTGCCAGACATGCCCCATTTCTCTCTTTTTCACTCTGCAATAGGGATAACAACGAATCGCGAGGCCGTTAAAAATCGATAAAAAATATGTGAGATTCAAACTTGTTGAAATGAAAAATAAACTACGAACTCTGTTTGACCAACAGAGGGCGTAATCTACTTTTGACTTCGCTTGCTCGACGTGCCACGTCACCATGTCCTCAACGTCCTCAATGTCCTATGTCATGTCTGAGACTAAAGACAGCTCGCCAACATAAATAAGACCAAGCAAAGGCTCTGTGACAGGCGATATGGAAATAGAAGGAAATAGAAGTTGCATCCTCCAATTTCAAGGAAGGATGGCAGCATTTGAGCTTCCTCAAGTCAGAAAGTAATAATAATGATAATAATAATAATAATAAACTTTATTTGTATAGTACCTTTCATATAAGAAATGCAGCTCAACGTGCTTTACAAGAAAGAAATTAAATGTACCAAGTTCTTCACATCAAAAGACACAAAAGACAAAAAGACATAATAAAACATGCATGTTAAAATAAAATAAAATCAGAATAGAATACATATAATGCATCTTCAAATGGATAAAATCCACTTAATACAAGTAAAAGTGAGAAAAAATAAGGCTAAGAATTTAGTGCACATAATGCATAACAGAAAATGGAAAATAAAATTAAATAAAATATAACCCACTGACATTATTAATAAAATAAGCATAAAATAGTGTATATAAAATGCATACAATAAGGAAAATACAACATCTTAAAGATGTGCAGCAGTATGCAAGTGCAAATCAGCCTGCAAAGCAGCTGAATCAGAGCAAAGTAAAGGCTAAAGGGAAGAGATACGTTTTTAGTTTTCTTTTAAAAATATTTAGCGAGGCGGCCTCTCTGATATCTATAGGCAGTGTGCTCAGAGCTTTGGGGCGTAACTGACAAACTCTTCATCCCCAATTTTCTTTTGGCTGTTTTTGGGAAACTCCAATAAACCAGCTGCAGATGATTGCAGTGTTCGTGAAGGCGAGTAAGGAACAAGAGAGTCAGCGATGTAACTTGGTCCTTAGGTGGAGGACCTTAAAATCAGTCAGTGCAGAGCAGCTAAAACTGGACCGATGTTTCTCTCCTCTTGGTTCTGGTTAATGGCCGAGCTGCAGAGGTTTGGGTCAGCTGAAGTTTTTGGTAACCCAGTAAAAAAGTGCTTTGCAGTAATCGAGTTGGCGAAAAAAGGCAAGAAGATCACAGTCTGCAAATATTGCAAAAGGGTGTTTAACTACACAAATAGTACAACTAACATGATGCAGCATGTGAGCCGGCATCATAGTAAGGCGCTCCAGTCAGCCCCGCCTACGCATGTTACTCCTTCACAACAACCACACGGCCAAAAACCCCCCCAAAAACTACACAGCCAAACCACACTGACAAGCTGCAAACCCACTCGCCCAAACAAGTACAAAAAGCCAAAGAGAGGGCCCAACTTATCTCTCAGAGTGAGAAATTACCAACTTAATTCTTCAAACTCGCCCTCTCTGCTTTCCCTTCTAAAGCAAACCGGTCTCTCCTCGCCGTCACAACGTCCACCATCACCTCCACCTCCTGATGACAAAGTCAGCTCAGATATTATACCACTTTAAAAACATTAATACGATATGATGAAACGTGCAAATTTAACGCATTTGTGGTTTGCAGAATTGTACAATGCCAACATTTTCTTCTGGCAACTGGACTATGAAAACATCTGTCTATATAACGTTCAGGTCCATTAATTATCTTTTGGAGCTTCCTGCTTCAGTGTATTCTCACTGTCAGACACATCCATCACTCACATCTTCTTACAGAGGGTAAATAAGGATAAAACTTTTCGTTACGGAGCAGCCGGCAACAGGCAGCTCTCATCACACCTTTGGCCTGTTTCCAGAGTAATCTGACGGGATGATTTTCCCGTGTTAATGTAGATAAATTATTCATACGCGCTGTGGTGGGGAGAAGTCAGAGGCGGGGAGAGTTGCATCAGGTGAGCTCAGGAAAATGAGAATGTTGGAGACGTGATTATTTCCATCAGTGTCAAACAGCTCAGAAATGAGACGTGTTGATCATGACTCCTGCTCGGCGTTCGGCAAGCTGTCTGCAGTCATTTAGAGCGATTTGGAAAAACATCCCAGAAAAATAAATCAGGCAGTGACCGCTAAAACCAAGCGATTTCAGAAATAATTGGACATGAGTTGTAACGTTTGTCCACTGTGGTATAACAGAACATGATGTTGTGGATGCTTCTTGTGCATTGATACGACTCTGAAAGCTCAAATCTTCAGGAGTTATTGTGTCATGACAGTTCAAGGAAAATTCCTCCCAGAAAAGTTTCCCCAGAAATATGATATCTTATAATGAGGGAAGATGGGAGGTTTGCTGAGCCTCTCGCCCAAAAAGTTGTCCAATGCAGAGTCTTCAGGGTTTCCCACACATTCATTTATCTGTGATGCTCCACCACAGTTAAATATCTGCCGCCACATTTTGATTTTATATTTTTGGAGCTGGAACATTCATTTGGAGTGCAGTTGGGATATACTGTTTGCGTTTGGGGTTGACTGATATTGGTTTTTCAGGGCCGATGCCAACACCAATTATCAGTAGTTAATGAGACTGATAACTGATATTCAGAACCAGTATGCATTTACAATAGAAATAAAAAAATCTGTCACTATTTATAATTTGGAATATAATAAACTCAACCACAAAACTTTGTTAAAAAGCCTTTAGAAAATGTTTTATCAAAACTGAAACTTTAAATAAAACTGAATAAATACAAACCAGCTCCCTACAAAGTAAAAGTTCCTCCCACGCTGACCCTTTCTTTACACTTTTTAATTAATTGATTTTATTGACAGTCATTGGAATAAAATGCTGATACAGATAATCAGCAAAATGCCAAATATCGGCTCCAATAATTTGCCAGGACAGTAATCTGTTGACCCCTAGTTTTTGTATAAATTGCATCACACTGTCGGAGCTCAGAGTGTACTCTGGGTACAGACGGTGCAGCAAAACATCAGGGGCGGTGAAAGTGAAACACTAACCCAACTTATGGGTAATCTGGGTCGCTGGGTCTAAACGTTTCTATCTGCTTTCTGTCTGCAGCAGCTGCTCCTCTTATCCATCCATCCCATCAGCTCTGATCAGCTCTGATCAGATCAACAGATCAATATCCATCCGTGATTGAAACTCCTCAAGCTGCTGCTGAGAAAAAAAGACTCGTGACGAGGTTTACCACTAAGACCAACATGTCAGTTCTCCATAAAGTGGCTTGCATGGCGCAGGTAAGAGTGATACCGGTATTTTGTTTTTGTTTCTTCATTGAAAGGCTGGAAACGCAGCGATTTCTTGGTTTAAAAAAAAAAAAAGTATATTAGCTGTAAATACGGTAATATCTTGGTAAAACGTGGCAGTGTACTGGCAGGAAATTCAGCGATGACTTGTTTAAAAGAAAAAAAAAAGGTTTATTATGTGCAGTATACCAGCAGAGAGCGTAGCAATGTTTCCTGTTCTACAGTATATTTGTCATGTTCAGTGTCTGACAGAAAATAAGCATCCAGACCAAAATTAACCGTAAGATAGTCAAAGGGACCTTTAAGCTTGACAGAAATAGTGATTTGATGTATATTGTGATAAATAACATGAAAAGCATAGAGAGAAGGTAGACATCTCTGTAGATGAAAACTCAACAGCTCACACCAAAACGGTTGAGACTGACGCGGAGCATGACCCGTGAGAAGAAGACGCCAGTACAAGAGAAAAACATGTATTTTTGGTTTTGCGGTGAGGTGCCCTTTAAAATATCTGTTGATGACTGAGTTTGTTGCTACAAGGAGATAAAATCTACCTGCTTTTATTTCAGAGGCAAAATCAGCGGTTTCTGGTTGAAAATAAGAACCGTCTTTTGTCGTCTTTATCCGTCTGAAATCAAGGACAAACTGTGAGCAACAAGTTTGCACTTCAGTATTTCTCTCTGACACAGCAGCACGCTGTGGGCGTGTCTCGGGACACGGCGTCCTGTACCTGTCCTGGGAGGAGACGCTGTTCTTGGCAGCTGTTTTGGACAGTGATCCAGGTCATGGCAGCAGGGTTTACTTTCCACTTGTTGCTTTAAGAGGAAATATCTCTGCTCCACTGTTTTTGCCAATTTTTGTTTAGTTGCAAGAGGCGAGAAGGAGCTCGTAAACATCATCATTTCTTTCTGCTGTTTTTTGTCCTTGAGATGTTCTGAACATTCAGACACCGATTCATACGTCATTTCATTCACCTGTTTATGTGACATTTTCCAAATTATATGCACTCAGTGTCACCTGCAATGTGTTTGTGTGTGTATGTATATTTATATAAATATTAGGGATGTAATGCTGCATCGGAGGCAGTTTAAAATCAATAAAAAAAATATCTGATTTGAATCAGTGAAATGCAAAATGAACGGCGATACTCTTTTTTAAAAGCAGAGTGTGTAATCTACTTTTGACTTTGCTTTCTTGACGCGTCACGTCACTACGTTTCAATGATCATGTCCGAGACAAGAGACAGCTCGCCAACGTAAATGAGACAAAGCAAAGACTCAGGCGATACTGAAATAGAAGATGCTCCCTCCAGTTTCAAATCGAAGTGCGGCCGCATTTGAGCTTCCTCAAGTCAGAAAACAGTAAATGCGAGAACAAAGACAAAACAGCAAATATCGACGGAGGGTGTTGAACTACACAAATAGTACAACTAAGATGATGCAACATGTGAACCAGCATCACAGTGAGGAGCTCCAGCCCGATCCGCCTACGCATGTTACTCCTTAACGACGACGGCACGGCCAAAAAAACCCAAAAAACTACACGGCCAAAACACGCTGACAAGCTGCAACCCCGCTCACCCAAACGAGTACAAGAGCCAAAGATAGAGCCAACTGATCACCACGACTGAGAAAAGACCAACTCCTCAATGTCCAGAAATGCATTTATTGCATTGTTTGTGTTTTGTATTTATACCTCAGAAATAATGAGGGATTTAATATAGAAACGAAGAGAAAATACAGTATTTTGTAAAATTGTTGTCATAATCATTCAGTCATAATTTTTCTGTAATCGTGAGAAAATTGTACCATGAACCCAGTATCGTGAATCGTGTCGAATCGTGAGTTGAGTGAATTGTTACATCCCTAATATATATATATATATATAGCTCTCTGGTGATGCTGAGGCTGAAGTTGATGAACACTCTTCCTCATATATGATGATGGTGTTGTTACAGCTGCTGATATTTCTTATGTTTTTTTTCCTTCATCTCGCGCTCGTGTCCTTGTGCACGTTTAATGTTTTTCTGGGAAATGATGAAATCACAAACTGAAGCGAAAGTACAAGAGGCAAATTTGTTTCCTCCTTTAAGATGTTTTAACCTCAGAAAGTTCACGTTCTCAGCAGATCTTGAAGTGATGCAGATCACGAGCCGCCCGACTGCCCCGGCCTTGGCACCCAAACGTCTTTTATCTCCGACTTCACACACACACGTTTATTAATCCACATAAAGTAATGACCAGAATAATTATCATCCACTCCCTCTCTAATTTAGTGAAGCAGCACTTCAGGTCGTTAAGTCTTTTTCTTTTAAAAGTAATTGCCTGGAACATCGATTGGTGTGCAGGCCTGTTAGGAGAGACGATGCTAATGAGCTGCTCAGCTCGGGGCTAAATCTGACACCGATATCACACCTGACCTGCAGGTAATCCGCCCACCACCAGCTCCTCACTCTGCACCCATGGACCAACAAACGTTTTGTTTTTTTACAGTTTAACATGAAGTAAGTTTGGCAGAAATGTAGCACTCTGCCACTTGTTGGCGGTTTGTGTAGTCCAGAGTTTGCGGTTCCTCTGACTCCTTCACCTCTTTGTGTCTCTGTTTCTGAGAGTAAAAGTCCATTGTCCTTTTGGTGACATTATTCTGACTTTTACTTTAAAGATGCCAAGAAAAAGTGTCATCCAGTAAAATGCTCTCTCGTTCTTTGCTGGCTGTGCACAGTTTGGTACATGTGTTACAGCAGTGATACTCAGCTTAGGCCCCAAATAGGGACCTAATGTCCGAAAATCGGAGAAATGTCCTAAAATTCTAGAAATGTCCTAAAATTCTAGAAACATCCTAAAATCCTACAAATGTCCTAAAATCTTCAAAATGTCCTTAATTCTAGAAACATCCTTAAAAAATGTCCTAAAATCCCGGATATGTCCTAAAATCGTATACATGCCCTCAAATCCTATACTGTCCCAAATTCCAAGAAACATCCTAAAATCCAAGAAACATCTTAAAATCCTTCAGATGTCCCAAAATGTTACAAATGTCCTAAAGTCCTAGAGACGTCCTAAAATCCTAGAAATCTTAAAATCTTACAAATGTCAGAAAATGTAAGAAACATCCTAAAATCCTAAAAAATGTTCTAGAAACCTGAATAGGGCTGCTGTGACTGGACTCTGGCCCCCTTCCCCTGGCCCCTGGCCCCTGGCCTTTGGCCCCTGGTCTCTGGCCCCTGGCCCCTGGCCCCTGGTCTCTGGTCTCTGGCCCCTGGCCCCTGGTCTCTGGCCCCTGGCCCCTGGTCCCTGGCCCCTGGCCCCTGGCCCCTGGTCTCTGGTCTCTGGTCTCTGGCCCCTGGTCTCTGGTCTCCGGCCCCCGGCCCCTGGTCTCTGGCCCCTGGCCTTTGGCCCTTGGTCTCTGGCCCCTGGCCCCTGGCCCCTGGTCTCTGGCCCCTGGCCCCTGGTCTCTGGCCCCTGGCCCCTGGCCCCTGGCCCCTGGTCTCTGGTCTCTGGCCCCTGGTCTCTGGTCTCCGGCCCCCGGCCCCTGGTCTCTGGCCCCTGGCCCCTGGTCTCTGGTCTCTGGTCTCCGGCCCCCGGCTCCAATCCATTTCAAAGCTGAAAATATGAGCAGATAATGAGAGCAGACGGACGTGTAATGTGGCTTTGAACCGTCTGTAAATTCGGTGTAAAAAACCAACCTCCCTCCAAAATATACATCTTAATATTAGCAACACCCAAACAATGAGCCGACAGTGCCAATAAATATCTGCAACCTTATTTTATTTTCATATATTTTTATTAATGAGACCGGCAGAGTCACGACTTCATTTCTCCGTACATCGCGCCAGCTGGCCCAGATTTAATGGAATTTCCTCTTTGAGGCTGTTTTTCAGGCGGTGATGGATGAAATCCCGCCCTCATTAGAGCGACGCAGAGCGCAGCTGAGCGCCGCCGCTGCAGAGGTGAGCCGGAGCGGCTCCCAGGCCGCGGAGCGCCGCTGTACCTGCGAGCGCTCGCGTTACAACCGCTCTGATACCCACCTGAAAGCCGGCACGAGCCGCAGCTGCTAGTGCTTTCATTTACGTTGTGCCCTGCACCTTTTTTTAACCCCACGTACTCCAGCTGAAGTTTTTGATTTTTTTTCACCAGTGAAACCCATCAGCTCCAGTGCAGATTAAACTGGGGAGCTCTGAGCTGCAGGAAAACACACACAGTCTCGACGTGTCTGCTGGAGAAGAAATAACGAGGCTCACCCTGCGACATTCAGCAGTGCTGGAATCCATCACTGATACGATTTAGAGTTAACCCTTTCAGACCTGAGCACATCGATTTCTTTCAAAAACACGGGTAGAAAGCAATGAACGACTCTACAAGACATGGCCCCAGAAATTTGCAGGGAATTTGTAAAATAAAATAAATACTCTGAATAAAGGAACAGTCACCTGAAGAAAAAAAGAAAAATGTAAAAAACAAACAGAAAAGATCCTTGAAATTCAAACTAATATATGTATATATGTTTTCTGCAACCTAAGTTTAAATATGTGGTTATAATAATAATAATAATATAGTTTTCTGGACATTTTTCCTTATAATTTATATTTATATATATGTGTGTGTGTGTGTGTGTGTGTGTGTTTGTGATGTAACAATTCACTTCATCTTTCATCACCTTTTTTAAATTTATATATTTATATATATGTTGTTGTATGTGTTAAAATAATATAATATTAAACAATATAAAATACAATAAAATAAAATAATAAAAGATAACTCAGTAAAATATGCTAAAATAAGATAATAAAACACTAAAAGATAAATCAGTAAAATATAATAAAATTAGATAGTAACACGCTAAACGATAATTCTGAAACTAAAATAGAATAAGATCATTTATAAATCAATAAAACAGAAGAAGAGGATGAAATAATACCTCGTGAATCCTTCGCTCTGGAGCTTTGAGTGAAAGACGTGAGTACTTTTTTCACCACTTTAAGGAAACTAACTTCCTCTGGGAGTCAGGAATATTTACGCCGCAGCTCAACGCCGCGGACAGACCGAAACGTCAGTCTGCTCTGAGTTTCTCTCTGGACGCTAAAACTTTGACTTTCTGGTTTGTGATAGTTTTTATCTGAGTATGTTTTTGTCAAAGCACACACACACACACACACACACACATACACACACACACGCACATACACACACACACACACACACACACACACACACTCCAGTCCATTCGTGAAGAGCCGACTGGTTTGGACTGGAAAAAGGATTTGATCTGAACAAGGATTCATTTGGTCGCCATGGAAACAAGATGTGGATTTCAGAGTGTCTACCTCTCAGATACAGCTGTGTGTGTGTGTGTGTGTGTGTGTGTGTGTGTGTGTGTGTGTGTGTGTGTGTGTGTGTGTGTGTGTCTGCATGTGTGTTATCTGTGTGTGAGTGTGAGAGAGAGAGGGGTTGTGTGTGTGTGTGTGTTATGTGTGTGTGTGTCTGTGTGTGTATGGTATCTGTGTGAGAGGGAGTGAGAGAGGGTGTGTGTGTGTGTGTGTCTGCATGTGTATCTTGTCTGTGTGTGTGTGTGTGTGTGTGTGTGTGTGTGTGTGAGTGAGAGAGAGAGAGGGTGTGTGTGTGTGTGTGTGTATGTATGTGTGTGTCTGCATGTGTATGTTGTCTGTGTGTGTGTGTGTGTGTGTGTGTATGTATGTGTGTGTCTGCATGTGTATGTTGTCTGTGTGTGTGTGTGTGTGTGTGTGTGTGTGTGTGTGTGTGTGTGTGTCTGCATGTGTATGTTGTCTGTGTGTGTGTGTGTGTTTGTGTGTGTGTCTGCATGTGTATCTTGTCTGTGTGTGAGTGTGAGAGAGAGAGAGAGAGAGGGGATGTGTGTGTGTGTGTCTGCGTGTGTATGGTATCTGTGTGTGTGTTACTGTCTTTCTCTCTGCCTGTCAATCACTTTTCAATAAATCCTCTCTTTGATGAATCTGTCCCCCATCATCCCCTCTGTCTCGCTGACCGTCCCCCCCTCTGTCCCTCTGTCCGTCCGTCTGTGTTGCTCGTCTCTGCGTGTCCTCGTGTCGCAGCGTTGAGGAGTTTTCACACTTTATTCGACACCTCTTGTGGAGATGAGACCTCACACTCGAGAGGAGAGGCAGGCGGAAATTTAGCAAAAAAACAAAAATTTGTTTTATTTCTGCTCTCGCTCGTCTCCAGCTGACACTCAGTCCGTCCTCTGTCTGCTGTAACGTCTCACTCCGATGTTATTATATCAGGTTAACCCTTTGAAACCTGAGCAAACTGTCCTGATTTCTTTTAAAAACGAGAAGGCAATGAGCAACTTGACAAGAAATGAGTCAAAAAGCAAGAAAAAAAAAACAGAAAAAGAGAATAAAGAAGAGATTTTCAAGATTACCTGAAAAAATAGAAATAATAATAGTAATATTTTTGTAATCTAATTTTTAATATAACTCTAATAATCATGAATATAGTTTTCTTGATATTTTAGGTCATTTACTGGTCACCTTTTAATTTTTTAAACATTTTTTATTTTTTTTGTAATTTGTGGAAAATTCATACAAAGTTGCTGATTGCCATGTTTTTGAAAGAAATCACATTTCAGTGGTTTAAATATTTTATTATCCACAAACGTCCTTTTATATTTGTATATAAAAGTTGTATCCATGAAAATAAAAAAAAGTTATTTGCAAATATGCATTACTTATACTTTTAACATCCACCCACGACGGCAAGTATGCTACTACTGATAATTAATGATAATTTTTAGAAAAGGGAAAAAATAATGTTTTATTATAATACAAAAATGACCAGAACAGAACAAGTTTCTTTAAAATGATAATAAACATAAACACAAGAAATTAGTATGTAAGTAAAATAAGTTGGTGATGTAATTTTAAATACATAATTACGATAATTATAAAAACATTCATATATATATATATAATTTATTTCCCTAGCTTTTCTTTTTTCCCCCTAGCTTTCAAAAATAATTTTCTAATAAAATTTTTTTTATAAAAAAATAATTTTATCTACTAATTTCTTTCAATTTGTGAAACTTTTTTTTTAATTAACCAAATTGCTAATCACTTTTTTGCCATGTTTGTGAAAAAAGTCGCACCAACGTGCTCGGGGTTCAAAGGTTAAAGAACTTGTGAAAGGCGTCTGAAAGCAGCACAAGGAAAGTGACATCATCAGGTTTCAAAGGGTTAAATAACAATCTTCTTTTGCAAAGTGAACCTGTAACCTGCTGCGCACGTGTGTGTGTGTGTGTGTGTGTGTGTGTGTGTGTGTGTGTGTGTGTGTGTGTGTGTGTGTGTGTGTGTGTGTGTGTGTGTGTGTGTGTCTCCCTGTCTTCATGAAGTCAATTATTTTATCTCCCAGGACTCGGTGCGTTGGCATGGAGACCAATTAGCTCTAATTTTTCACACTTGGCTGTCATATCTGTGCGGTCGTTGCAGGAAAGCACCACTTCATTTAACAACCTCTCATCGTCGCTCGTTGTTTCAGGCGTCATATTTAATTAACGTCGTGAAGAAGAAGCGTCTTTATCGCCGAGGCAAATCTGAGAACAAAGTCTGTATCTGTGATGCCTGATCGACCGCCGCTGACACGTGAGGATGAGGGAGGAAACTGACTGTTGATTTATCTCCATGAAGACACGGAGGGGACGTCTGTCCTCCCATCTGTCCTCCTGTCTGTCATGTCCCATCGTCCTAACACCACTGATTAGATTTTTAATGGCACTTCTGGAGATCCATACATTTTCGATTCAGCGTGAGTGAGGAGCACGTCAGTCCGTCTCCGAGCTGTAACCCTGAACGCTAATTGACGGCCGTGATGACTCAAACGTGCTGATTGATTGACACGGAGACGTTTGTTTTGGGTTATGAAGTCTGATCAGAGACAGAGAGCAGTCACGAATAAATTCAGACATATTCTCACGCTCTCACTCCTCCGACTGTCCAGAACTGCATGACTCTGCATTTAATAATAATAATAATAAAAACACCATATTATTTTAAAAAATCACCAAAAAAAGCCAAAATGCTTTTTTCAAGAATCACCCAAAAAAGAAAAAATAAATCACCAAATGTTTTCTTTAAAAAACTAAAAAAAAAACAAACAAAATTACAAGATGCTTCACAAGGTGAAACAAGAATAAAACAAAGAAATATACAGTTACGATAAAAACTGCGTTAGGAGCTAAGATAATAATGCACGCTGAGGCAAAACAAAGCGGAAGGAAATAAAACACAACATTTCCATATCACATACAAATCAGTCATCAAAATGAAAAGCTTTCCCATTAAAACATGTTTTAAGCATTTTTTTTTAAAAAAAACAGGCAACAGGCAAGCCTCATGTACTCACTCAGTATGTTTACATGATGTCAGAAAACATCAGTGCGACTAAAACGGGACTTTAAAAATACACGTAAACATGATAGTCTGACTGAAGTCTGACAGTTTTGAATAGTTGTTGTCCATCATAACGCAGAGACTTCAGGGTTTCCCTCACATTCACTTATTCGTGGCAGCCCGCCACGGTTAAACATCTGCTGCCACGTTTAGATTTTATATTTTTGGACACTATTGAAATATACTGTTTGCATCTGGGGTCGAGAAATATCGTTTTTTCAGGGCTGATACCGATTATTAGTAGTTTGTGAGACTGATAACCGATATTTGGAACCGACATGCATTTACAGTAAAAATGAAAATCTTTCTGTCAATATTTAGGATTTATTATTTGTAACTCCAACACAAAACTTTTTCAGCAAATGTTAAATCAAAACTGAGACTTTCAATATCAAATACTGCAAGTTCCCAGCAACTTTTTTTATAAAGTCAAGTGAAAATTTAAATAAAAAAATTTTTTTACAGAGAAAAAGATGCTCCCTTGCTGAAATTTTCTTTGCACTTTTTTTTATAAAATTAATGTTATCTGTGATCATTCAAATAAAATGCCAAATATTAGCCCCAGTAATCTGGGCCAATAATCTGTTGACCCCTAATTCTAAATATAGCAAACACTTAAACTGATATTGATTTTTTTACGTGACATCAGACTAATCAGTGAAGGCAGAAGTTGCTCAGCACTGTTGGAGTATGTGTGCGTGACGCCACGTTTTTCTACCCCGAGGTTATTGCAAATAAACAGCTGTGACTGTGATTGGGTCAGCATCACAGACTGTATCAATAATATCGGTTTATAGCAGCGAGCTGAAAGTGGAGGAGTCGGACAGACTTCATCGATAAATGGATGCTCCCCCGCTGCTTATATACCGGGACAAGGACAGGAGTCCGGCTAAACGTCCTAATCGAGATGTAACCATAGCTGGACTAAAGTGTGCGTGTAAACGTAGAGACAGTCTCTCACACCGAGGCGTGTGAACATGTTCGCCGCTGCCTCACCGACAGCTGTTTGATGACACCGAAGTGTGTATTTCATCACTCGGCTGCAGTTGTTAACACTCTTTATGAGCATTTTGTTTGTTTCGTGCCAGGACATATTGTCTCTCTGAGCTGTTCTTTTTCTGTAAAATCACTCTTCAGACTGTTTTTAAGGCTGTTATTGGCGGATGCCTGATGTGCTTATTCTCATATTTTCTTGCTCAGTGCTTTTTTTAGCCTCCAGCAGCGCTGCTGTAGAGACGCCTCCTGTCAGTCCGACACTTCAGATTCTCACTGAATTATCTCAACAGTTATTGGATGGATTTCTGTGAAATTTTCAGGGTTCATACACATTTTTACCAATACATTTCCCTAAATTTTTCATGACTTTGGGGCAAATTTTAGTGACCATACACTCTCTGCTTCTTATCATTTTTTTTCACTGCTTTATAATAGCTTTTTAAAATATATATTATTTTAGAATATATTGAATTCACAACAGTATTATAACTGAATGTTTAAATATAACTGAGGGACTTTGTTATTTATTAGAAGGACAGCGTGATGCAAATGGAGGCATGACATAGTTTTTTTGGCTTTTTTATTTTGGCTTTGGGAAGGAGCATACAACTTTAAATTGCTTTATTTTGTGTTTATTTTTACCACCAATTTTTAAAGAAAACTGAATGGAAATTGAAATTTTGAAAAAAAAAACATTTCTTAACAAATATTTGCAATTTTTGAAGGAAACATTTTGACAATTTATTTATTTTTTGTGGTTTTTGAAAAAAATTGGATTATTTTATTTTTGGCAATTTTTAAAGAAAACATGGTGTTTATTGTTATAAACATGGTGTTTATATATATATATATTTGATTATTGCCTACAGCTCCCCACTAGCGCTGTAGGTTATAAGTTCACATAGGGGTAATTTGGCGTGAGCTTCTGTAAATGTTTGAGTCTTTTCATTGCAGTTTTGCATAATATGGCTTTTACGAATTGCCTGAAAAACCACATTATGTGAATGTAAAAACTTTTTTGCAATAAATAGGAGTTTTGTTTCAAATTGTTGTGTTTCCATTAATCGTGTTTTATAGTCACACTTTAAATTTATGTGATTTGAGGGTTTGTGTTTTTCCCCACAGCGGGACTAATAAAGGATTATCTTATCTTAATGGAAACTCGTCTTCTGTGAGCATTTTAGGCATTTAGCTGCTGAGCCTAAATAAAGCCTCACAGAGTCGCTCGTATCCGGCTTTAGAATTGATTTTCCATAAAAGAAGTTATTCTTTTTGCTCTTTACGTGATAAAAGAAAACCCTCTTTGAATGTTTTAGAGTAAATCAGGAAATGATGCACTTTTAAAGGATCTTCATTGTGAGCGAATCACTTCTAGTGGCTTTTTTTCCGTGCAGGTTTGTTGGTTAAAAACGCAGCGTGCACCCGCAGGCTGGCTTCATTACATGTAACAAGTCAGTGAATGAACTTTTCAGCAGCGAATGACTCGAGCAGAAAGATGCAGATTTCTGAAGGAGTCCTCTCACACACACCGAGGTGTCTGTGGAGTATTCGATGAAAGAAAATGAGCCAAAAGAAATCTTTAAAATGTGAATGAAGAGATTGCATCTTCAAATCTGAGCCCCAGCGTAAAAAAAAGCCCAAAACATATTTTTTGTGCTTTCTGTCGATATTTACTTTAGGTTGATTGTTGCTGCTTTTTGTGAAGATTACCTAAAAGTACAATGAGTCACATTTAAGTATTTATAGAGCCGAGGGGCGGGCCGACAGAGAGAGGAGAGAAAATGCGGCATTAGATAGAAAATGAAAGAAAGCAGGAGAGCGAGAAAGCAAAGAGCACTTTCACATAATGACACATCCACCTCCTTCACAAACCAATGAATTTCAAATGAATGTGGACACAGTTGGCCGGCGCTGTAATATAGAGGGCTGAATGTTTCTCTTAAGTGTGGGTCGGAATCCAAAATTCGCTGTGTCTCCTCGTGGGGACGACTGCAGCTGTGTTTCTGAGCTCTGGACAGGTACGACTCAACGAGGTATTCAGAGAAAGACTGAAGCCGAGCTGACTTCTGACCTCAGATAACAACCGTATGAACCGAATGAAGCAGTTTCTGATTTATTTCGGCTCAGCGGCTAAACGCTCAACATGCTCACAGTAGGCGGGTTTCCATTAACCCTCAAATGGTGCGAATTGAAAATGTGTGAATATAAAATATGCATATTGCAAAAAAAGTTTTTACGCTCGCCTGAGGTGGTGTTCCAAGCATTTTAAAAAAGCCATATGTCGCAAAACTGCAATGGGAAGACTCAGTGATCAAACATTTACAGAAGCTCACTCCAAATTTCTCCTATGGCGGTTGGGGGGCTGTAGGCGGGTTTGGAAGACACGTTTTCCTCAAAAATTGCCATTATTGTTATCCATCCATTTTCTTCCGCTTATCCGGAGTCGGGTCGCGGGGGCAGCAGCCCAAGCAGGGAAGCCCAGACTTCCCTCTCCCCGGCCACTTCGTCCAGCTCTTCCTGGGGGACCCCGTGGTGAGACATAGTCTCTCCAGCATGTCCTGGGTCTTCCCCGGGGCCTCCTACCGGTGGGACGTGTCCTGAACACCTCACCAGGGAGGCATCCTGGAGGCATCCTAATTAGATGCCCGAGCCACCTCATCTGGCTCCTCTCACCACGGAGGAGCAGCGGCTCTACTCCGAGCTCCTCCCGGATGACCGAGCTTCTCACCCTATCTCTAAGGGAGAGCCCAGCCACCCTACGGAGGAAACTCATTTCGGCCGCTTGTACCCGCGATCTTGTTCTTTCGGTCACTACCCAAAGCTCGTGACCATAGGTGAGGGTAGGAACGAAGATCGACCGGTAAATCGAGAGCTTTGCCTTTCGGCTCAGCTCCCTCTTCACCACGACAGACCGGTGCAGAGTCCGCATTACTGCAGACGCTGCAGCGATCCGCCTGTCGATCTCCCGCTCCATCCTTCCCTCACTCGTGAACAAGACCCCGAGGTACTTAAACTCCTCCACTTGGGGCAGGACTTCGTCCCCGATCCGGAGGGGGCACTCCACCCTTTTCCGGCGGAGAACCATGGCCTCGGATTTGGAGGTGCTTATTCTCATCCGGCCGCTTCACACTCGGCTGCGAACCGATCCAGTGAGAGCTGAAGGTCACGGCCTGATGAAGCCAACAGGACCACATCGTCTGCAAAGAGCAGAGACCTAATCCTGAGGTCACCAAACCGGACCCCCTCAACACCCTGGCTGCGCCTAGAAATTCTGTCCATAATAATATTGTTGTTATCATTATTATTCTTTTTATTATTATAAACGCCATATTTTCTTTAAAAATAGCCAAAAAAAAAAGTCAGAAATATTTTTAAAAACCTGCAAAAAGTTTTCTTCTAAAATCAGCAAAAAAAAAAAATCTCAAAAATGTTTCCTTGTAAAATCACAAAAAATTGTCCCCTTTTGTATAATTTAATAACTCATTTAAAAACTTATCACAAAAATGTTCACTTGAACAAACATCAGGGTGATGAGAACTGCCTTCAGTGACAGAAACCATCTTTGGGAAAAATTAATTTGGCATGTACTTTGAAGTTTTTGTTTGTTTTTTTTTAATTCATTTTATTAATTTTAACAATATTTCCCAACATAAGTTGCAAAACTGGTGTGACACATAAAAAACAGATCAACAAAATTCTAGTGTTATTAGTTTTTGTAAAAGAAAAATAGGCTCGGAAAGTAAAAAATATGTAATTTACATATTACAGTCCATGTTTTATGAGATGGAGTTTACACTAAAAGTTAATCCACCCCTCTGTTTTAAGTCTGTAATTTTATATGGTAAATGAACTAAGACAAGTCGCCAATTTTTTTAAGAAATATGTCTTGTTATCCTTGAATGTAGCAGAGAGGTTTACCAGTGGTACTTTGAGTTTTTAGTTTGGCCTATGTCTCATACACTAGCATGGAGGGGCGGGCTTTATGACCTATACTGCAGTCAGCCACCAGGGGGCGATCCAGATTAAAAAGTTACACTTTTGGGGACCTGTCATGTCGTCCGTCTTTATTTGCAGTCTATGGTTGAGACTAATGCGATGATTGCAGTATTTGGCGTAAATCCACACACTGTACCGCTCTTTTTCCTCGAGGCAACCTTTACAGCGCCTGCCAGCTGCTGCATGTGATACACCGACTACACAAAGTCTCTCAGCCACACTTCAGAAAAATCTGAAGTGTCCCTTTAAGTTTGGACCAGAATCCAAAATGTGCGTCTCCTCATGGCTGCAGCTGTGTTTTCTATGCATTGACACAGACAGGTACGACTCAACAAGGTATTCAGAGAGGAAACAGATGAAGATTTCTGACCTTTTATAATGGATTTTTAATTAGATGCAGTTTGCCGGTCTAATTATCCCTCAGCCTCGGCTCTGTTTCTTTTAATAGAACTCAGTGTGTAAGGTGGCAGTTTATATGTACGACTCGTTTTCCTAATGGTGTTTTTTTTTGTGTGCTAAAGAGCTAACAAGGACTCGTGGAGGGGCTTTTAGGCACTTTGATTTCCTGAGCAATTCAGCGAGAAACGCTGCAAGAAGCACACAAACTGCAAATTACAGCGTCATTATCATTAGCACATCGGAGGAAAAACATTGTACTGATTAAAAGTTTCGGGTGTTTGACAATCTAAAGACGAGAAATGTGTGAGACAAAGGGGTGTCTAACTGTCAGGAGATGCAGTGATTTTGTGCATAAAAGGGGAAGTTTATGACTCATCAGCTTTGACAAGATAAATGAATCTAACCACACAGCGTTCAGTTTTAAGCCTGAGTGCACAAGTGACAAAAAAAAGTCCTCCTTTGAACTATTTGTGGTGCAGGTGGTCTTTTTATAGCCGTGTAAACAGGCAGGAGTCACACAAAGTCTGCGCCCTTTTTGCTATAAAAAGATCAATACCAGGAACAGATAAAATCCAATACCAGTCCATGAATGATCTGCTTTCATGTTTGCGCTTGAGGCCCGATCAATGGCTCCTCACGTCGGACCATCTGTTATCGTTCCCTTCGTTTCACACAAGATGCTCCAACACCTGCTTCCAGGCAGAATCACCACGCGGCGGAGGGGTTAGTGCCGGAGAGCTGATTGTATTGTGCGAATTCAACAAGCTCTGCAGGAGTTTTTTTTTTAAGTTTGGATGCTGAATAACTTACAATTTGAGATAAAGAACTCCATTCATAAATAATTCATGATAAGCTGTGACACTGGAAGGCAAACGGATTGATGCAATTATTGCAGAATGTTTGCTGTGTTAAAAGAGAGAAACGAACAAAGACGGAGAGGACAGCCACTCAAGAAATATACAATACATTAACACCAGTATTTTTATTTTAAATGAACAATTAATTTCTTTTAAAAAAAACTTTTTTGTTACATGCACAATATTCTACTATTATTCCAAATGTGACAATACAACAAATTGGGCCTCATTCTGAATGGAGCAATTTTATGATAAGACATGCAGGATAATCCGGTATTAGTTGGGTTTTAGGAGCATTCTCTGGACGTGCAGGGCATTCAAATTATGCATCTAACTTTGGTTTACTGCAGTTTGTGACACATGGCCTCCGTTTATGGTCAGCTCTGTGTGTTGTATGCACGATACGATACGATACGATACGATACGATACGATAATCATTTTCGACCCACAACAGGGACATTTGCAGCATTACAGCAGCAAATGGTTAGTGCAAACAGAAAGCATCAGTAAAAAACACACAAGGCAACATTTTAGTATGTATTGGTTAAAAAAAAGAAACTACACAGATCGGTGTAAGAAAATTTTAAAAACATATAGCATTATGAAAAGACAGCAGTAAAGAATGAACAGCAAACCAACTGCGTCTAATTTTGAACATAATGAAAGACTTGGGTATCAACAGGTTTTTGGATACGCACAAATATCACAACACCGACCTTTTCAAGACTTAATACAAAACTATATAAAATCCTAATTTAATGCAGTGCAGCAAAATAGCAAACGCAGCTCCAGCCGTTCAGTTTTTTTCTATATTTTGACGTGATAAACGACATCTTCGGGCACATTACTCCGAGTATGCCTAGCTGCAAGTAAACGGGATTATTAGTGGAATATTCACTTTCTATTTTTTTGGTTAATGTGACAGGATCATTGTTGGGACTGGTGTGACGTTTTGACAGCTCATTATGTGTGTGTCCCACCATAGGAAATTTAAAAAGCAGCTGTTAGCATTTGGGCTGGATCCAAATATTCAGCTTTTTGAGGATTCATTAATTGGGTAGGGATTCAGATTTTTTTTTTTTTTTTGCGCAGGAGAAATGTCATTTTATTGTTTGTGATCTTTCTGCTGCACCTGTCACACACACAGTAACAGGAATGATCATTTTACCCAACGGTTATTAACGAGTTTATTGACTCAGTCGAGCCGTTTCTGTACCAGAACACAAACACGTGAGTCCGTCGCAGGTGGAGCTCTGTCAGCACAGAGCAGGTATATTTCACTATCTTCCAAAATGAGGAAATGAGGACACACAACAAAATTTAGCTGACTAATTTAGAAAACTGGACACAATTGTTTCCGTGATGCCAGCATACTGTCTTAAATCAAACGCTTAAGCAACATGATGCTGCCATCATGGTTGGTTCTGTGTAAAAATGCAAAGGAGATGTAACAAAGGGACTTCAAAGCAGCTCTATAGCGCCATCTCTGTGTGTAAAGGGTTAGTGAAGCATTTTGGTAAATAGTCTTGTTTGTCATTTTTACAGAAATTCCACTTGAAAGTTGAAAATACAGTTTTATTCTAAAAACATGGGTATCGATTTGCTGCTAACAGCCTCCGCTCTGATGGTTTCAGGGATTTTCTCCAGCAGAGCATTAAGGCATCAGTATGCTTCAAATGAGGTGCTTGTTGAATCATCAAAAAGCGTCTGAAACCCCCTCCGTCTGCCTCTTTCAACATCAGAATGAGATTGACCAGGTGTACAGGGGAGAGCAGTATTATGTAAGCAAATACGTGTATTTTTGGGGAGAGTTTTTATACCTTTATTCTATGACTGAGACATGTTATGTGGGAGAAAGAGATCCACCTAAAGGTCCCACGCCAGACTTGATCCGGAGACGACTGGTGTTTTCCGTCTCCATCTGTGAGCTGCAGGGGAGCCCTGTGGGTCTGAACTTCTGTCTCAGGGTCTCCTTTTCATTCCTCACACAGCTACTTATGTAACCGAGCGCAACGCCATGAATGCCTTTGAGCAGAAACTGTCCAAAAGTTATTCCTGTTTGAAATACTATTGCATCTCAATCCTCTTTATGATGACAGAATTTTCAGGCATTCAGCAGCTTTAACCCTTTGAGACCTGAGCAAATTGGCATGATGTCTTTCAAAAAGGTAGGAAAATGGCAAAGAATCCCAAAATTAGCAAGAAATTAGCGAAAAATAGTAAAAAAAAAAAAAAGTAGGAAAAGAAGAATAAGAAAGGCATTACAAAAACATTGTCACAAAAACCTTTTTTACCCACCACATTCCTGAAGTTAAAAAGAGAAGTCATCTGCCGCTCACATGTGCATCCTGCCTCGCCCCATTTTCCTCTTTTGATAGATTTTCTGCAGATGGCGTACATAAATAGGCGGTTTTCCTTTACAGATTTGTGCAAAACTTCAGCAATATTTTCAAAATGTCGATAAAACACAATTGTGCAATGACTCTCTTTCCACTGAGTGATGCTCTGCCACTTCTCCTCTGGTGATAACATCCCAGTAACCATGGCGATGGATGTTCAAAACATCAGCAGCTTTATTTCTTTTGCAGCCACCGCATTAGCCGTCATTATTTCCAATCCAAGGCCACGCAGGCGTGTTATGGAGCCACGATGAAAAGGCGAGCCCCTTATACGTGGGAGCGGACACATATGAGGGATTTCTGGGAGCTGATCCACGATTTCACAGAGGAATTGTGGATTCAAAAGTTTCTCAGATTTATGTCCTGCTGCATCATGAGGGAGCCAGTTCATACTGACAAGCACATACACACAGCATTGTGTGACCTCACAGCATCATGTGACCTCACAGCATCATGTGACCTCACAGCATCATGTGACCTAGAAAAGACAAAAAGTGTTTTTAAGTCAGTTTTAGCCATTGCAGTTTTGCAAAATGTGGCTTTTTCGAATCCCCTGAAATACCACCTCATGTGAGTGAAACAATTGTTTTGCAATTGATAATGGAGTTTTTTTTTTTAAATTGACATGTTTCAATTAGGCATATTTTATATTTGCAATTTAAATTTGCACAATTTGAGAGTTAATGGAAACCTGCCTAGTGGAACTAAGAGGCCTTAACCATGAAAACAGCCTCAGACCAGATATGATAAGTTTATTGTTTGTTATCAGGATCCCCATTAGCTGACGCCTAGGCGACAAGTGAGTCTTCATGGAGTCCAAGACAACAGAGCATTACAGCAGAAAGAAACAGTCATGAAAATTAATAATAATAGTAATCAATAAAATAAATATGTGAACAAAAAATAAAAATAATAATGTAAATGGAAATTCAAAGATACAACTACATTAACAATAGTAATCAAAGATGAAAAATATTAATTCACCAATTAATCAACCAACTAACAAAAAAAAATAAAAACAATCAAATACTATTCTTAACTATCTTTCCCAAAAATCAACATGAAACAACCAACTGAAAAATAATTAGTGATGACCTGTAGCCAGATCAGTTCAGTCTTCTTCATTCTTGAATGTTCTCACAAAATAAAAGTATCCGTTATGTTTAAATGTGATTTATTATCTTGTTAAACTGTTAAATGTTAAATTCATTCTCTGTTTTCTGCCTGAGTCAAAGTGTTAATCTTTTTATTTGATTTTACAGATCACAGAGCAGCCAGCAGAGGGAGTCTTAGACCAGCTGGAGAATACGGCCACAGTTTCAGAAGTTTGAGGTTTAGGACTGTAGTCCTGAGTAATTCGCTGCTGTCACTGTTTCTCAACTCTCTCCTTTGCTGTCACGTCCCTGCTGGTTAGTTTCAACTTGTGACCTGTCTTCCTCTTTGTTTTCTTTGCCAAATGTTCTCATGATGCTCTCGACCTTTTCCATCAGCACAGTTTTTCTTGCTCTTGCAGTTTGGCCTCATGTGATTGGCTTTGTATGTCGAATTACGCTGCTGTAAGATTTTACATCAAAATGCTGATTGTTGCTGACTCTCACTGCATGACACATCAGCTTTGTAATGATGACTACGTTGATTTCAAAGTTTCCTTTCTCTATAAGTTTTATGTTTAGGACAAATCTGGATGCCAGTTTTTTAGATTTGTCTTTCTCTTCCATGCATGTAGAGGACTATAGATCTTGAGGTCTGATAAAAACTCATAAGGTTAAATGTGCGATTAACAGTGAAGACTGAAGAGTCTGAAGCCATGCTGGCTGCTCTGTAAATTTGTAAGCTAAATGCTATTGTCAGCGTAATCACAATTAGGGCTGAGCAACACGAACAGCCAATGATAATGGGAAAAGCGCCGCGGAGAACCAAATGCAGCGAATGACTTTACTGTAGATCAGCTGAGTGTTTGACAGCCACAGCTCTGAAACAGACACATCTGCAGAGGTGAGAGTGACTTCTTTAGACTCTACAGACGACTTTGTGTTAGTTTCAGCTTTAATCAGACTTTGGATGAATTATTTAGAAACACCAGGACGCATCGCTCCGTGTCTCATCCGCTCGCGCTGAGCTCTCATTGTTATTACCAGGGGCAGATGTAATGTTTTGGGGGCCCGGGGCCACAAGCACATGAGCTTATTTTCAGCCTTTCTCTAACCGGGAACTATAGGAGAAGGAGATTGGCAGCTATAGGAGAAGTTGGCCTACTCAAAAGTTTTTAATTGAAATTACAGACAATGTAATGTTGCTTTCGACTACACAATTACTGTAACGATGCATCCAACAGCTGCTGAGACATTTCAGTCTGGACCAACTAACCCACTCAGCCATCTGTTCAGCCGTAACATGACTATAAACACCTGAGTATGTTTGTTGCTTCAGTTATTGTTCACAGTTTAGTCATACAGTTCTGCTTTTACCTTCTGCAGGATTAATAACAGCTGTGAACGCCTGTCATCATCTCTGTGTGATTGTTGTAAATGCTGCGCGTTATCTGAAGCTGCAGACAGCTGAGTGTAATTAGTAAAAGCATCGCTGGAGGGTTTGTGAAAACGTTTCATGGAGGTGAATGAGCCAAAAACACAGGATGTCACCGTACGATACCACAGAGGAGCCTCCGAATCCAACTGTGTTATCTCCCCCTCCGAAACATGACTCAGTTCTTTCTAAGCACAGGATTAATTTCTAAAGGAAACATGTGACACTGCTGGCATGACCTCAGCTCCGACACTGCATCAGCATGTGATACTCACTGTAAATCCTGACAGAAGAAACGTTTCTGTATTTTTAATCCGCCTGAGTCAGACTCTGTAATGATGGTGTAACAGCAATGATGGTGCACTAAATCTGTACATGTAAAGTCCCCACATGGAATTTGAAATAGGAGTTGTGTTCAACCTGATGATATTACCTGCACCTCTCCAAAAAAAAAAAATACTGACAGCCTCCAGCTTCTGCCAGATATGCTGCTCCTAAATTAGCCACCTGATAACAATTAGTTTGAGGAGTGTGTGATTAACGAAGGAAAGATATGAAATCCATCTTTGGAATCTGCAGCACGGACCCTTCAGGATACTAAAAGCCAAATAAGAGCATAAATAAATTAATATGTTTATTGCCAACCTGTCATTATCTGGAGATATTAAAAATCCCCCTAACCTCGAAATAATTGCTTTTTCAGTTCTGTTTTCGGGACATTTTATTGTATTTATCTTTTTCATTTGGTGAAGTGAAACACTTTTTGCAGAACTAGATGAGGAAGTGGATTTCATTCCTTTTTTTTTTGCTTTTTGCATGTACAGTTTGGGTTTCCTTACTAAATGCTGCGGTCACTGGTGTTGCTGTAAAGGAATAGTTTGACATTTTGGGAAATATTTGCTTTGTTGCAGGAGGTGTCAGTGTGCCTTATGTCTGTGGGCCTGATCTAAATGATTTCTAGCACGTTCTTTAAAGTGCACAGAGCAAGTGCGTTCAGTTTTACGGATTACGAAAACTTAATATAAATGTGAAAATGAAAAAACATAAAATAAAAACAACAATAATGATCATTATTTTTCATGTCCAACTCCCCTTTTTCTAGTTAAAACGTTCATAATCAAGGCTCAAAGTAAGGCACAAAAGGCCCTTAAATAATCATAGGTACGTTTTGGGTGTAACATGAATTCAACCAATCAGAGTTTCATCTCAATTCGCTTTAAAAGCCAGGTGCACCACAATTAACATAATGGATTCAGCAAAGGCCAGCGTCTTTCTGTTGGATGTAATGCAGTGAGAGCATTGATGTCACAGCAAACTGCAGTTATAAACTTGACAGAGCAAACGAAACTAAGCTTTTAGCTTCTGAAATACTCTGTGAAGTTACGCTGCTCTTCATGTGTGAATATGCACAGCGTCTCTTCAAGGAAAAGTTCACCCAAAAATGAAAATCAGTCGTTAACCACTCACTCTCATGCCGAAGGAAAGGCAGGTGAAGTTTTTTAGTTCATAAAACACTGCCGGAGTTTCACGGCGTTGCGATCATCTCGCAAACACTCGAAGCAAAGGGCGACCAGGATTCAAACGTTAAAAAAAATATATAATAAAACCATTAAAAGTCTCAATACTGCTCATTTGCAGTAATCTGAGTGTCCCGAAGCCCCGACGTGCCAAGTTGTTTTGAAAAACGACACTGTCGTCATGTTTTTAGCTTGTAGCTCTTAGTGTGGGAGCCGTGTTCATGACACCAACGAGAGCTGGCAGTACCTGAACACCAGTCTTCACATATCACCCGAAAGCCTCGACAAACAAAAATATGATTTTGAGAGAGAATAACTCACTGAACACGAAAAAAAAGCCATCTCTGATGTAAAACTCATAACTTAAAAACAAATTATTTGTGTTTTGTTTGATTATTTTTGCACAAAATAGACTCCATACATGGTCGCTGCCATAGCCGTGAGATGTCAGGGGACTGCTTCATCGTGGTGTCGGGGTAAATGGATTTTTACAAATAAGAGAACTGACTTTAAGGTGGCGCTTCATATTTTTCTTTTTCTTGTGTCAGAAATATTTGAGTTGTCTGTGTGTAGTTATTTTAACATATATTTTTTTGTTCTTTTCTGTTGCGATAACAGCATTTTGTCTTTTTTGTGTTTGCAGAAACAAGAAAAATGACAAACTGGATCCTGAATCTTAATTTTGAGGTCGTCTGAAGCGCAGCATTAATGCAGACGTGCACATTCATTGTGCTTTATTGTCTTTTAATCAGCAGATTTGTTGTGTTTGGCTTGTGTGACGCTTTAAACAAAAGCTCAAGCTTATTGAGAACTCGTCAGACTGATGATGAAGTGATAAGGAGGAAGGCAGCGTTAAACATTTCCTGCCCCGAGAAGACGAGTTATATAATCGATCAATAGATAAAGATTTTGCTCGACCGCTGTTTATTTGCTTATGTCCGTCTGGATGCAGCACGGCTCAATAAAATGATAAATATTTTCTTCTTACAGACTGTAGTGATACGTTGATAGACTCCAGCCTTTTGATTTGTCTAGTGACCGAAAGTTGTTTTTTCAACTTTATTGAACAAAAAATATGTTCAAAATAAGTCAGACAAACAAGAACACAAACATACATTACAGCACCAAAAAAACTGACATTATACACATAAAATAATAAGTAATAATAAATCAACAAAATGTCAACACATAAAACAATACAAATATTTAAATTATTATTTAAAAAATAAAAAGGACACAGACAGTAACATAAATAATACATTTTCACATTACATCAGGGGTTCCACCAAATTTTGCTAAAAACTATTTTCTGTTATAGCTATATGTGAACATGAAACTTTATTGTCATTAAACAGCTGTACAACAAAATTTAAGTATAACTCTTCATTGGTACAAAGGGAACTAATAAAAACGATAAAAAAGAAACGACTCAACAGCTCAAACATTTGAACTAAACTTGCAGCAGAAGTAAATAAATATATTTTGCGTTATATGGAGATCAGATTACAGCTGATCATCTGCAGCTCAGCTGCTCCAAAATTCACTCGCTGCAGATTTCGTAACGCAGGAGATAAGAGGAAGTGACACATAGTAAAAGCATAAATGCTCATTTTGAGGTTTGAGGTATTGCATTTTTAATGACATTTAGGTTTTGTTGGATTTGCATATTTTCATTTCCCTGTAATAAAATGTATAGTTTGGTTCTTGGAGCAGACGTCAGTCATGCTGTTAAATATCTCATTATCTGTTAAATATCTCGTTATCTGCAGGTTGTCAGTATATAATGTAAATATGTCAGAGAGGGTAAAAAAAGAGTCTGTAACTGTGACGCTTTCACAGCTCAGAGTTTCCTCCGTCAGGTTTAATAAGACAAAAGTCTGAGTCTGATCACTGAAGGAAAATCCTGGAGGACGTCCGTGTCTGATTTGTGGGACGAGGGCGCCACCAGCTGTTCAGTCTGCGATACTGTTGCTATTACTAAATATTAAAAAGCAGATTTTATTTGACTGATATGATTTACATATTTCTGCTGAAACAAAACAGCAGAAATGCAGCAACAAAAGAATAAATAAGTGGTATAATGACATTTAAAAAAACAACATATTAACAGAAATACAGCTACAAAAGAGAAACGAGGTGTGATGAGATTTATGCAAACTAAAGCTCTATAGGAGGAATCTCACCTCAAGCATTTTCAGCAAACACAAAGGTCATGTAATCAAGAAAAGTGCACACCTGCGTGTCTCCGGCAACATACCTGCTGAGACGACAGTAACCTTTATCATGTTTTAATCATGATTACCTCCACTGAATATTTCACCCGATGGAAAACATCACTTATAGGCAGAGAAATTATAAATTAGGTGGAAAACATGTTTGTGAAAGCACCAGTGGTGGAAAAAATACATTTACTGTGCTAAATGATTTAGCAAATTTAAGATACTTGTGTTTTCTTTTTATCCTACTGCAAACTTTTACTGCATCTCAGAGGGATATTTTGTACTTTTACTTCACTGCATTTATGTAACAGCTGAAAGTTACTTTGCAAAAAGTGTTATACTAGAAGCAAAGATTAAAATTAAGAAACTGACTGAATTTCTGTGTGCAAATAAAATATATTTAAATAAAAAAAATTGAATTTAAAATAATGAAATTGATTCGACATTTTAAAGCGCTTTAATATATATATATATATATTTAATATATAGTTATATTTTAAATTTGATGGTTAATTTTTTTTAAACTTAATTTTAAAGAATTTAATCCAGTATAAAAAATTTTATCAACCTAAAATTACGAAATTGATTCGATGCATTAAAGCACTACATTTAATATAAACTTATATTTGAAATTCGTTGGTTTACTATTTTTAAAAACCTAATTTTAAAGAATTTAACCTAATTTAACAACTTTTTAAAAAATAACGCCCGGATGTGACGTCACCGGAGCGGATCCGGCTCACGTGACGGAGCTCCGCTCCTGCAGTCAGCTGATAAAAGTCGCCGTCGGTGTGAAGCTGCTCAGTCATTGTTGTTGTTTTGTTCGTGGTTTTGAAATCAATCAGCTGTAACGATGAAGCTTCTGCTGCTGTTCGTGTTCGCCTCGTTAGCGCTCAGCGGCGACGCGCTGATCCGGTAAGAAAATAAAACACGACCTTTAAAAATAAATGTTTTTAAAACGCGAAGTTTGCCAACTAATGCGAGCTAGCGCGCGATCTGCACGGTGCTGACTGTCATCTGACTAACACGTTAGGACAGTGATTAAATCCTCATCATTGTTGCTCATTGAAAACATACTGCGTGAATGAGGCGGCTGTTAGCTAACAGCTGATTTAGCTGCTTGTCCTCGGAGCTAACGTCAGGCTAATCACCGTTAGCTGCTGGCTCTAATGTCTGAAACAGCGATGATCTTGTGACACATAAACTGGTTTATTTCTGGCTCTGGTCCCGTCGTCTCTGTGTGGAGACGCTTCCAGAAACCAGTCCAGCAGACTGGTGGCGTCTGTGGTGGTTTTTTATTTATTTTTTGCTGCTGTTGTTGTTGTTTAACCCTTTGAAACCCGGATCGACACCACTTTTTTGTGCTGCGTTTAAACACCATCACGAGTATGTAAACCTTCAAAATCTTTTTGGGGAAAATGCAATGAGCATCATGGCAAGAAATGTTCACAAATTGCAATAAATTAGTAGATTTTGATTATTTTTTTAAAAAAATATCCAGAAAAAAATGTAATTGTTACAAATTCATATAAAAAAAATAATGAAATATAAAACATGATTTATAATAATTAATGAGAATTAAAATAAATAATTTTTGTCTTTAAAAAAAGGTTTGTTTTCATTTCAACCCTGAAACCTGAATCGACATTTTATTTTTTTAAAAACTTGGGGGGAAAAGCAATGAGCAACATGTCAAGAAATGTTCCACAAATTAATAAGTAATAAGTAGATTATGATAATTATTTTTAAAGAAGCTGGGATAAAATCTCAAAGAAACTATATTATAATTCTGACAATTCATTATTACAATTTTATAATTAAAATTATTTTACAGAAGTATTACTCTCTCTCTCTCTCTCTCTCTCTCTCTCTCTATCTATATATATATATATATATATATATATATATATATATATATATATATATATATATCCCTTTTTGGGCCATTTACTTTTATGTTTCTGTCACTTGTTTTGTTGTTTCCTAGTTTCCTTGTATTTTTGCTTTTTTGGGTCACCTCTGAGGTTTCTTGTTGCTCTTTACCTTTAAGTGTTTGAAAGGCATCAAGCCAGTTTGCTCAGTCCTCAAAGGGTTAAGCTGTTTGTGTGTTTGTCCTTCTGTAGGTGCATCAGGCTGTTTGTTGTTGCTCTAATGTACTTTGACAAAAATAGACACACAGCTGAGGGACTGTTGGTTATTTATGAGAGGGAGGGGAAGCACTTTTGTTGTGTTTGGCTTCTCAAATCTTCTGTCTTGTCAAATTTTTAAAAAA